>NC_048218.1:112539993-112549002 GCF_002007445.2 Ailuropoda melanoleuca | reverse complement strand
TGAGGGCTTCAGAGGGGAGGGGGGTGGGGTAATGGGATAGACTGGTGATGGGTAGTAAGGAGGGCACATATCGCATGTTGCACTGGGTGTTATACGCAACTAATGAAATATCGAACCTTGCATCAGAAACCAGGGGTGTACTGTATGGTGACTAACATAATGTAATAAAAAAACATTTTTAAAAAAAGAAACATTAGCTACTATAATTACTATTATTGGTACTTGAGTCTAAGCGTAGAGCTGGACAAACACTATATATAACAAAGCTAGATTTTCACCAAATCATAAGTGAAAAACCATTGTAGTAAAAAAATCACTTTTAAATAATCATCACAAAGTATAAAAACTAATCCTAATAATTTCCATGGCCTCAGCTGGGACCATTAAAATGCTTTAATATATTAAAAAATAATTTCATTAAAAAAAAAAAGCATCTGCCTTTGGCTCAGGTCATGATCCAACGTCCTGGTATCAAGCCCCATGTAGGGCTCCCTGCTCAGCAGGGAGTTTGCTTCTCCCTCTCTCCCTTTGCCCCCCCCCCCAGCTCCTGCTCTTTCTCCCTCTCTCTCAAATAAATAAATAAAATCTTTTTAAAAATTTAATAAATTAAAAATAAATTAAAAAATAAAAAAATGAGGGGTGCCTGGGTGGCTCAGTCGTTAAGTGTCTGCCTTCGGCTCAGGGCAGAATCCCAGGGTCCTGGAATCGAGACCCATGTTGGGCTCCCTGCTCTGCTGGAAGCCTGCTTCTTCCTCTCCCACTCCCCCTGCTTGTGTTCCTTCTCTCACTGGCTGTCTCTCTGTCAAATGAATAAATAAAATCTTTTAAAAAATTAAAGAATGACCATATTAACTATTTTTATGTGTACTCATAGCAACATTAAGTACATTCACATTGTTGTGGGGCCACCACCACCATCCATCTTCAGAACTTTTCTATCTTGTAAAACTGAAACTATCTGATAAACACTAAGTCCTCCTCATTCCTGCCCCAGCTCCTGGCAGCCAGTATTTTGCTTTCTGTCTCTCTGAATTTGATCATTCCAGATATTGTATGAGTGGAATCATATGATAGTTGTCTTTCTGTGTCTGGCTGATTTCAATTAGCACAGAGTACTCAGGGTTTGTCCATACTGAGCATGGGTCAGAATCCCCTTCCTTCTCAAAGAAGAATAGTAACCTACTGTATGTATCTACCCAGCTATTTATCTGTGGATGGACACTTGGGTCATTTGTATTTTTGAGTATTGGGAATAATGTTGTTTTGGGGTGCCTGGGTGGCTCAGTTGGTTAAGCCACCGACTCTTGATTTCGACTCTGGTCATGATCTCAGGGTTGTGGGGTGGAGCCCCATGTCAGGCTCTGTGCTCAGTGGGGGGTCTTCTTGAGATTCTGTCTCTCCCTTTGCCCCTCCACCTCCAATCACACGCACGCTCTCTCTTTCTCTCAAATACATAAATAAATCTTAAAAATATAATAATGCTGTTGTGACCACGGGCATACAAATATCTGTTTGAGTCCCTGCTTTCACAGCTTTTGGGCACATGCTTGGCAGCAGAATTGCTGGATCATGTGAGAATTCTCTTCCCTTTCTTAGGAACTCACGGCACAGTTTTCCGTGAGAGCTGCACTTTGACATCCCACCAGCCATGCACAACGGTTTCAACTTCTTCCCATTCTCGCCAACACTTGCTGCTTTCCATTTTGCTTAGAGAATCCATGCTAGTGGGTGTGATATGGTATCACACTGCGGGTTTGAGTGACATTTCCCTAATGACAGATAGACTGCTTTCTCACTCAAATTCTTCATGAAAAGAGAAAGCCTCAACATCCTTGCCTATAATATTAGTGCCCACAGAGATGAGGTTTCTACAACACTTTCTAGGTACTCAGAATTATTTTCAGACTCATGCTGATTCTGGAGACAAGGCAGTCCAGGCATAAGGATGAAGGAGGCGTGAAGAACGCTGGGGGCACGTCGGCCATCCGATGGAGGAGATTGTCCTTTGATTCTTGAATTTGCATGTAAGCTCTGGGTAGGATTGAAAACATACATGCTACATTAGGAAAGAGTTTAAATGTATGAAATGACTAAACATCATAAATAATCAAAATCAAGACTGAGAAGCCCTTGATATAGTTACTTCAAGTATTTTTTCTTTTTTTTAAGTTTTTTAAAAAAAATTTCCAGTTACATGTACAGTGTAATATTAGTTTCAGGTGTACAATTTAGTGATTTCACACTTCCATACAATACCCTGTGCTCATCACGACAGGTGCACACTTTCATCCCCATCACCTGTTTCCCCCATCCCCCACCCACCTCTCCTCTGGGGACCATCAGTTTTTTTAATAAGATGATTGTAGAGTCATACCCGGTTGTAAGAAATATACAGAGAAGTCCCATATAATCTTTACACATTCTCTGCTAATGATAACATTTAAAAAAGAGTATAGTACAATATCACAAAACTATAATGTCAATATCACATACTGACATGGATACATTCCACTGATTTATTCAGATTTCCCCACCTTTACATGTACTCAAGAGTGTGTTTGTGTGTGTTTAGTTCTGTACATTGTTGCCACATATGATCACCAGGACAGGGAGGGCACTGAACAGTGCTAATGTGGCGAGGATCACTCCTCTTATCCTTTATAACCACAGCGAGATTTTGGAATGTGCTTGTGAGATCCAGTTAAGGGAAGCTGAATTGAGACACGTTCGTTTTGACTCCAGGGATAAACTTATGTAATTTACAGTCACTTCTGTGTACTGTCATGTTAGTCATCTCTGTGGAAGAAACTTTCCGGAATACTCCCATTGCTCAATGGCATCGTGACAAAGGATGAAGGTCCAGATATTCACAAAATAGCTGTTTTCGACAGGACCCAACATCAGAACCATGTGGGTAACAGAGGGTCTGTTGCAAAGTTGCCGCTTGTAACATGAGTGCAATCATATTTTGTGGAGTCCTTTTCAAAGACCTGACAGAGAAATCCAAACATAAATAGGATGCACATTTCTGCAAAATTGATAAAGATCTAATATGCCAGCTTAACTGTCAATTGCAAACACATTTTGGAACATTTCATCAAAAAGTGAGAAACCAGAAACATATCGTTATTTGAGTTACACGTCGATTCCTTATTTAGACCTCTTTACATTTATGTATTTGAGTCCTGAAAGAAAATCCATATTAAAATTTAGAACTATAAATTCAAATTGGTAAGGACGAGTCATGGGGCAAATGGTAATTAGTCTATATTTGAGAAGTTAAATAATAAAAAAAATTCAGATTACATAGGAAAGTATAAATTAAGACAAAAATGTATATTTCAAATAGAAGTAACAAGTAGGTTCTTAGATTGTGTGATAGTCTAATTAATGAAGAGAAACGGATCATATTTACATAGAGAAAGGGTTAAATTTACTGCCAACATTACTTGAAGAATGACATTGATGTAGATAAAACATAAGTCACAGCAAAGGAAGTTTCTACAACAAACCAGTTAATGAGTATTAATTCAAGGGTATTTATTAGTCACTGGTCAATAAATCTTGAAATGCCATCAATTTTACTATTGGCTTATGAATAAAAACTTAATAGAAATTTTCTCAAATTTAGCAGAGCTACCAAAAATTCACAGGTCATTATCAACAAATAATTGTAGGACCGAAAGAAGAAAAATCAAGTATCAATATCACAAGAATTATTATATGAACCATGCTAGAGCCACGTCTGCATTACCTTTGTATGCTTTCTAGGGAAAATTTATAATACATAGTAATATAATATGTGGCATTCTATGATAACACAATTGTTCTGTAAAGAGGAAGCAGGAAGAATTTGATAAAAATATATATAAAATACAAGATGCAAATTGTTAGAGCACTAGATCAGCTAATTAGTGAATAAATATTGTTATTTTTCTAGATTTGTGATGTTGGTGGCATTTTCCAGCTTTTAAAAAGGTATAATATGTTGTGATTTCCTTTCTCCATCTCAAGAGATGTCCACATTTGTACTCAATTTAGTATTCATCAAATTTTATTGTCTCTTAAAAAGAGCCTTCAAAACATAAATTCCCCTGCGGTGGCCCAGGAAGTGATTGGCAACAGCTGTTTCTGCAGTCGTGCCCCAAGGACAGAGCCCCCTGCCAGCCCAAGCTGCAGCCCGACTCAGTCCCCAGCTCCTGTCACCTGCCGAAGAGGTGGGAAGCCTGAGTCTGCAGACTGACCCAGAGCCAATGCCCAAGACTTCACTCCTGCTAGCCGCTTTCCACTTACAGTTCTGGCCCGTGGAGGTGATAGTTTTATTTCTGAGCACAGCTGTGAAATTCGAATTTTCTCTCCTCACATTTTCTATAATGGCTATGGGTTTGCGTTTGAAACAATATATATATATATATATATATATATATATANCGGTTTGTGTGTTAAACAATATATATATATATATATATATATATATATATCTATCTATCTCCATTATATTCTGCCCGGGAATCTCAGGCCACATTTATTTGCTTCTTACCTTTATTATTGTTACGTGTTGAATGGGGAAGTTACATGAGATGTAACTTTCCAATGTAACATTGAATGGAAATCTCATCTATTTAAGATTTCGATTTAATATAGAGTTACCGGACATACAACCAAGCCAACCTGAGTGGGCTGAGTGACCCTGTCCCAGTCAATGTCCCTATGTGACAAGCCTGGCACCAACGTGCTATTCCAGTGCAATTTGTGGAGTTGTGTCACTCTCCTCCTGAGGACATGGGTCTCTTTCCTTACAGACACTTCTCTTTGCTGCATTCTCTCAAAGACCAATAATGAATGACGGTCAAGGTCATCTCAAAGAATGGCGAAGAGGGGTAGCTTGTACAATAAAAGGACATTTCATCAAGTTAACTAATGTTAGTTTTTTACCCTGTAGTGCTGGGCAGGGGCATAATCAGGTGTCATAGTTCCTGTTGCTTAAGAACTTTTAGTAAATCACTTTTAGTAAGTAATACAATATTGTGAAATAAAATATAGAAAAGGAATGGATTTTCTCAAATGCCTTCTTCTCCTTGGTATTAGAGAAATCCAGCCTGTTTATACTTCTTAGTGTCTTTCAATCTAGTGGGTGGATATTTTACGATTCCTCTTAATTTTCCTTTGCTCTTTACTTCCTGCCTCTTTCTTAGTACGATTAATTGATTCGTTAATTGAGTTATCATTCACATGCTTTCTGACATTCACTTGGTGCTAGGCACTGTGCTGCACATCTTCCCAGGGATAACATTTATGAAGTACTGACTGTGTTTTCTAGGTGTCCTTTTGTGGAACCTTCACCGTAACCCTGCAGGAGGGGAAACAGAGGCAAGGAGTCGAAATGTTCTGCCCAGATTAGAAGGATGATAAATGACAAAACTGGGTTTAGAATGCAAACCATTTTAATCCACAGCCTTCGGCTTCTCTGAGCTTTTCCATCCGGGGTTAGGGGGAGTGTGGTCACGAGCCATCAGCTTCCTTTTGTCCCTTCCCCAAGCTTCCCTGAGCTTTAGAGCAGTCCTAGGGTGTGGCGTCTTGTCCCCTCCAACTCCCCAAAAAAAGCCACTCCCAATGCCCCTAGAAACTGGGGCTAGCCACCAGCATGGGGAGCACCCAGGCTTGGAAGTTACAGACACCTGCCAGGAGTGGTGCTGCTTGGCCTGCCAGCTGTGGTGTCCTCTGCCCCTATTTGTTCGCCTATGAAATGGGTGGATAACCTGTTCATCA
Source organism: Ailuropoda melanoleuca (assembly GCF_002007445.2). NCBI lineage: Eukaryota > Metazoa > Chordata > Mammalia > Carnivora > Ursidae > Ailuropoda > Ailuropoda melanoleuca. Next base: position 112,543,233 of record NC_048218.1, on the reverse strand, counting down.
GGTGTGTTGTGAGGCTCAACAGCAAGCACAGACACAGAGCTCTGTCCTGGAAGGGCAATCTGACATGCATGGGGCTCAGGTGTCTTGTCTTTGTTGGAATGACTGTCCCAGAATGATGCCCAGGCTACCCTGTACATGCCCATGCTGAGGTTCTGTGCACAAGGAGACACACCCCATCATGACTGTCCCTCCCCACACCTGGGGACAAGTTCCAGCATGTATCCTCTCTGGCCCTGCTGTCTGCCCTGTACTCTCTGATCTCTCCCAGACCAGGCTGCTCTGTCACCTGTGACTGTGGGCGGGGTCTATGTCAGTGTTGAATCTGTTTTTGGCTGCTTTCTCCCTCTGGGCTGGTGGAGTGGAAATTTCCATTCATGCTTGCAAATTGCTATTTCATTTATACAATCACGTTCTTCCTAACAGCTCCTCCCAGAAGTGATTCATTTTTTCATCATAAGTTTCACACTTGCATCTTGAAAAGAAGAGGAGGAGCTGTTGTCTCAGCCAAAATTAGTGTACTTAATGAACAGGAAAAAGAACCCTGTGAGCGCCACGCGTAATGGTTTACGGAGGATGGTAGATGCCAGGAATGGTGGAGTATATTTGAAAGGAGATTATTAAATTGAACGTTCATTGTCATTATCATTACTATAATTTAATTAAATAATTCACAAATAAACATGAGTAAATTCAGCAGTGTTGAGTGACTCAATTGACTTCTATGCTTTCTGGGGGGAATATGAAGGCATGGTCTTGAGGAAGAGCCTCATTTGCGTATATTAATACCGAATTATAACTAAGAATGAGGGGAGCATGAAACAAAAATTTTATAATATAGATACTTCGAAATGTAGAAAATTAAGAAAGATTTTTTTGTTACTCATATATTGGGCCCTCAAAGTAAATTTCTTGAGAATACACCTCATGAAAAGAAAAATGTAGATATAGGTTGGAAATAAAAAACGCAATAATTTATTCATGTGAGACTCAAGCAACTAACCCGCTTGACTCAGATTTGCTTTTTGTTTTATTTTGTTGCAAATTTCTTCCCCAATGAATGGTTATTTGAACATTGAGGATTTTCCTTGAAGAAATAGAGGTGTTTTTTCTGGGACATTCCATTGTCCTTTGCTGCTTCCTCAAGGAGTAAGTATTTGTCAGCTGTAGATCATCTGCAAACTTGAGTTTCTTTGCAGATAACTATGTCATCCTCTTTAACCCCCAACTGGTCTTGTTGCTTGTCGCAAGCAACTCCTCGTATCACCACTGTGATAGACACCGCATCCATAAACACAAAAAGCTACTGGCCCAAACGCAGTATTCAGACCAGTTGTACTTCTTTCAAAGATGCTACCATAACATTCCTTAAGTTCAGAATTTTGGGGCACAGTATCAGCCCACATTGAATCACGAGATACAATTATGTGAAGTGAGAAAAATGTATAGTTTTAAACTTAAATTTCTAACAAATATATGTGTCACATTGTTCCAAAAAAAGTGAGTGGGTTTAGAAGTCTAAGAGGATGAAAGAAGGGAAGAGCTGCCAGAGACACTTGGAAAGATCTTGAGATTTAGGAGTTCATCTGAGGTTGTCTCCAGGCTAGTAGGTCACCACCCACCCAGTGTTAGACTAACGTTAAACCAGAAGCATCCCCAAGGTGATGGGGCTATGGAGGACATGATGCACAGGGTCATGCAGGAGGCACAGAACCTACAGGGAGGCCAGAATAAGCTTTCATGGGGAAGATGTGACTGTGCTGACAATTTAAGTCAAAGGAGGGGCTTGACCACTGCCTTTGATAGAGATCAAAGATATTTGTGAGTAGATGCCTTATGCAAAGGGCCTTTGATAGAGATCAAAGATATTTGTGAGTAGATGCCTTATGCAAAGGGCCGGGAGCAGGGGGGTAGAGATGTGCAGTGAAATTGAGAACCCGAAGGAACAGCAAGAGAGTTCAAATGCACAGCATGAGTGGGAGAAAAGCATAGAGCCACATCCCAATTGTTGTAGCCCCAGATTCTATGGGACATCGCAGGTCTCATGATGTATTTTGATCTTTGAACATTGGATTAGAGTTTGAACGGTATCTTTGGTTGTATGTGGAAAAGGGAATGAATGGTGAATAAAGCAATTCCGTGTAGATTGTTTAGGAGTTTCTTTGTGTTCCAGGAGAGGAAAGAGATGATGGCTAACTTTGACCGGGATACTGAAAACATGGCTAAAACAAAGGGGAAAGATTGGCTAGAAACAATACACCAGGACTAAGTGATCAATTATAGTCGCAAGAAGTGGAGAATGGCATCAAATCTAGCTTTCTGAGTTGCACCCAGTGATGGCTGGTGGTGACGGTAGATAAGATAGAACACATCAGAAGAGGCTTTTTCTTTTCTTTTGGGGAAAAGACCATCATTTTGGTAGTGGGTCTAGAGCAGAGAAGAGCACTCTGGACTGGCCACGTATCTTAAGGACTGAGTTATGTGAGTGTTCTCATTATACCATGAGCATAAAGAAGACTGTCTAGGGAGAGGGGAGGGGCAAGAAAGCTTGAGGAAAAGTAGCAAAAAGAGAACCCTTTCTGTCTTGATGTCAATGTCTGACCTATTTTACTTGAACAAGTAAGTACATAGCCTGTTATTAAATAAAAGTGACTAAAACTAAGGTATTCAGCATAAGAAACTAGAAAAACAACACACATACTTAAGTAGCAAAATTTCTTTTTGACTCTTCTCCCCTTAAGTTCTGAGATTGTTGCCTATATTAACACATGTGTGCACACACACACACACTATTAGACCTACCATATAGAAGATGCTACATAGAATTTCAGGGAGTTTCAAAGCCACTGTGTCAACAGGTGCAGAAAGGATTGGGGACCCCAGCTGTCTTCACGGCGTTGAACTCCATGGCTCCATCTATGCCTGGAACTTGCTGGAACTACCAGGATGGGGACCTGAAATTTGGTAGAAAGAAGCAGGGAGAATATCCTTTTACCTAACCCATTCCTCCTGCTTCTCCTGTTGTGGGACACAGTTCTGTTCTTGTCTTTGGAAGGTTGATAGAAATTTTGAGTTGATCAATGGGGAAAGTGAACAGGGTCAAAGCTTGGTTGCCTTTTTCCCTCTCTTGTTCCCCACAAACCTTCCTTTGCTGAGAGAGAGAGACCACCGGGTGATAGGAGAGGAGTCCCAGGACTCCTCACCACCCCCACCCAGGTTGGTCATGGACAATCTCCCGGGGAG
>NC_048218.1:112412493-112534993 GCF_002007445.2 Ailuropoda melanoleuca | reverse complement strand
CCTTATTCAGATCATATCAAGGTTACACTACACTAACTTCTTAAAGCCAATTGGGTTTTCTCTATTTTTATATCCTCTCAGAAGGATTTGTAGGAATTTATGAGTGAAGCTGCCTGGGCATGGAATTATCTTTGTGAGAATGTTTTAAATTAAAGACACAAAATCTTTAATAGATACAGAAGTATAAGATTTCCCACTTATCCTGTGTCAGACAATGGTGTGATTTAAGGGCAAGTATTTATTCTGGTAATGCAGTGAGGTTTGGGGTATATTTGTAACTGCCAGAGTCTAGTCCAACCTGACATTAACCGTGTAGAGAAATCATGCAGTGATATTCAACACTCATTTATGGGTATAAAAAAATTGTAGGAATATAGGAATAAGAGAAATGTTTCTTATCCTGATTTAACAATATTAACCTAGAAAAAGTGCTTGCAGCAAATATCATAATTAATGCTGAATTTTTTAAAGCTTCCTTTAATTTAAGGCAATTAAGGGCACCTACATATGAGATCCCCTGTTCTCATCAGATTTGCTCAGTATTCTACTGAAAATCCTAGATGTAGTGTAAATAGGCACTGAGAAAAAAACACACTTATAAGTATTGAAAAGCTAGGAAAATATGTTATTTTTGCCTGTGAAAACAAACACCCCGAAGAATCTGACAATCGTTATAGGGAATACACCACGAGTCATATAAAATAGGAAGTAGACCATTTCTAAAAGTATGGTGTGACCTTGTAAAATATATAAAAAACATGTTTATAACATTTATAAAATTCAAAAAACAGAAACAGAAGTATTAATTATTGAGCAACAAATCTACCAAAAACCACATATTTTGGAATAATTTTAAAATGTTATTGAAAGTCATCAGATACTATTTGCTACACGTGAAGATATACATGATAGAGATGTGTTCATTCATAGGGAAACTTGGCATCATAAACATATCTTGCTTAAAAATTAATATATAGTAACAGTTTTAAATCTTTTTGTTCTGTGTTCTGCTTTCACATCCAACAAATTCTTTAAGATTACAGAAAGCCTTTGCTTTTGTGCATTGCATCTATCAACATTTATCTTACCAGAAGTTGACGTTTAGAACATTTTTAAATGTGTATTTTTATGGTCATTTTAAATGACCATAAGAAAACCATTAGATTAACATAAATTGCACCTATTTTATGAAAGGTAACTATTGTTTCCATAACACGAGGAGAGTGGTTTTGTTTTCTATTTTTGAAAAGATATTTAATATCTGTTTAGTGGAAGACAGCTGGATTCTCATGCCTGTTTCTGCTTCAGTCTGTTTTAACATATGAATGAACTGCAAAAGGGAGAATCTTGAGAATCTCCTAAAAGGGTCTTGAGACCAGACGTTTTCTAGTGTCCTTGGACCCTACCTTGAGAAATGCTGATCTACATATTTGATGTTGCTCGAAAATCCCAAGAAGTTTGGCATATCCGTGCACGTGCATGTGTGCGTATGTATATGTGTGTGTGCATGCATGTGTGTGTTGTGGTCATTTATGAGCTGAATTGCTTTGGAAGTGTTAGATCAAGGAAGCCAAGAGGCTTCTAAAGAGCAGTGCATGGCGACCTGGCTGCAGGTATTTTATTGTTTTTGGTGCAATTGTTCACGGGGTTGTGTCCTTCATTTCTGTTCCTTCTGCTTCATTATAAGTTACTAGAAATGCAACAGATTTCTGTACATTGATTTTGTATCCTGTGGCTTCGTTGAATTCATTTATCAGTTTTAATGGTTTATTAGTGGAGTCTTGGACGTTTTCTATTTTTTGGTATCATGTCATCTGTAAATAGCAAAAGTTTTACTTCTTCCTTACTAATTTGAATGCCTTTCATTCTTTTTTGTTGTTTAACTGCTATGGCTAGGACTTCCAGGACTAGGTTGAGTAAAAGAGGAGTGAGTGGTCATCCCTGTCTTGTTCCTGATCAAAGGATGAAAGCTCTGTTCTTCACCATTGAGTATGATGTTAGCTGTGGGTTTTCTATGTATGGCCTTTATTATGTTGAGGTATGTTCCCTCTAAACCTACTTTGTTGAGGGTTTTTATCATGAACGGATGCTGTTTCACTTTGTCAAATGCATTTTCTGCATCTGTTGAAATGATCATATGGTTTTTATCCTGTCTTGTTCATGTGATGTATCACATTGATTCATTTGCAAATATTGAACTACCCTTGCATTCCAGGAATACATCCCACTTGATTGTGGTGAATAACTTTTTAAAGGTATTGTTGGATTTGGTTAGCTAATATTTTGTTGAGTATTTTTGCATCTATGTTTATCAGAGATATTGGCCTATATTCTTTTTTTGTAGTGTCTTATTTGGTTTGATATCAGGGTAACACTGGTCTCAGAATGAATTTGGAAGCTTTCCTTCTTTCTTTATTTTTTTGGAATAAAGAAGAATGGCTATTTACCCTCCCCCGCCATGAAACCAATTCAAGAAGATATATGTATCCTTATGTTTATTACAGTAGTATTTATAATAACAAGATATGATAGCAACCAAAATGTTCATTGATAGATGAATGGATAAAGAAGATGTGGTACACACACACACACACACACAGAGGAATATTATTAAGTAATAAACAAGAATATATCTTGCTATTTGCAATAATGTGGATGGAGCTAAAAAGTATTATGTTAAGCAAAAATAAGTCAGTCAGTGAAAGTCAAATACCACAAAATTTCACTCATCTGTGGAATTTAGAAAACAAAACAAGCAAATAGAAAAAGAGACAAACAAAATATAGACTCTTAACTATAGAGAACAAACTGAAGGTTGCCAGAGGGGAGGTGGGTGGGATGATATGTGAAATAATAAAGGGGATTAAGAGTACATTACCATGATAAGCACTGAGTAATGAACAGAATTGTGGTATCACTGTGTTGTACACCTGAAACTAATATAACTCCGTATGTCAATTATACTGGAATACAAAAAATTAAACTTAAAGAAATAAAATGTGAAAAGTAAACAAAATTTGATAAATTGTACTACATTAAATTTAATTCTTAAACAAATAAAATCACAAATCATAAAAACAGTGAAAATATGTCAAGAGTAGAAGATATCTGTATCCAAAAACTGATTAGTGCTGAAAAGATGCACAGATGTCATGATGCAGAGAGGAAAGATAAAACAAACAAATACCATAAATGTAATGCTAGTGGTATGCTAGGAAGCCAGTATGTCATAAACAACAATAAAATAAAATTTAAAAACTTGATTTTTACAGTCTGTTGTAAATACTTCTGTAACAGCTGATTTCAAGGTATCACCAGGCCGGCCAGACCACAGCACGGCTTTATCTGAAGATAATCGCTGTTAGTCTGTAGATCTGGCTGAATGCTCATACATGTTTCATTCCAGAAATGTATTTAATGGAGAATTATAACTTCATAAGTTAAAATTTTGTCTCAGCACAATACCGTATAAATGGGTTGATGTAGCAGTTCTTTATAATGGCAATTACTATTCCCTCAAATAGATGTAAAATTTATAAGTACTATTCTTTATTTTAGAAAGCTAATTTCTATTCTCTCTCTCTATTCTATATTTAGCACTACAAACTGTTTTTTATTAAAAATAGACATGTATTGCGGTGCCTGGGTGGCACAGTCATTTAAGCGTCTGACTTGGTTTCGGCTCAGGTCACGATCTCAGAGATTGAGACCCATGTTGGGCTTCACGCTCACCGCAGAATCTGCTTAGGGCTCTCTCTCTCCCTCTCCCTCTGCCCCTGCCCCCTGTTCGCTATCTCTAAAATAAAAAAAATAAATAAATTTAAAAAATAAGTAAAAACTGATGCATATCTCCACTCATGTCTTTACTTGTGTAGCATTTATCTCCAGAAGTGAAAATGCTAGATTAAATCTCTTTTTTATTTCGCTGTTTATTTTTGCTTTCATCAATGCATGAATTTGCTGGGGCTGCCATAACAAAACTCCATGACTGGTGGGTAAAGCAATGGAAATGTATTCTTTCACAGGTCTGGGGACTGAAAGGCCAAGGTCAAGGTGCCATCAGAGTTGGTTCCTTCTGTGGCCTCTTTTTCTCTATGTCTTCACATGGCCTTGCCTCCACGCACACATGGAGAGAATTTCTGGTGTCTCTTCCTCTTCTTATAAGGACACCAGTCCTTTTGGATTAGGGCCAGACCCTTATCACCTCATTTAACCTTAATTGCTTCCCCAAAGACCCCATCTCCAAATACCGTCACATTGGGGTTAGGTCTTTAATTTATCCACTTTTTCTTTAGTTGTTTGTACTTTTGGTATCCTTTTTAAGGAAGCATTATCTAATCTATGTCCGTGAACATTTACATCTTTGTTTCCTTCCATGAGTTTTATAGTTTAGCTCTTACAGTATTATTTTTTTGGTCAAATTTGATTTAACTTTATATGATTTTAGGTAAAGCTTCAACTTTATCCTTTTGCAACTAGTAGTCCCAGAACTGTATATCAAAGAGATGATTCTTTATCCATTGAATGACCTTGGTCCCTGGTGGAAAATCAACGGAGTGTAGCTGTAGGACTCTGTCTACAGTGTCCAGTCTACTCTATTGATCTATATTCCTATCCTATGTTAGTACCACACTCTTTTGATTACTATAACTTTGTAGTATGCTTTCAAATTGGGGAGTATATGTTCTTCTACTTTATTCTTCTTTCTTTTAACTATTTGGGGTCCCTAGTAATTCCACGTGAATTTTATAATCAACATATTTCATTTTTTAAAAAAGGCTATTGGGATTTTGATACAGATTGTATTGAAATTGTAGGTCCCTTTTGGAATTATTATTTCTTTAACTATGTTAAGTCTCCTACTACATGAACATGACATGTCTTTTCATTTAATTAGGGCTTCTTTAATTTTTTGAGCAATGTCTTGTAGTTTTCAGTGTAAAAGCTGGGGAGTGAGAGATGGTAAGCTGGTATTGACAAACCACAGCTCATCTTACTGAAATTCATTGGCTTCTTTCTTCAGTAAGCATTACCTTAGCTGTTTTAAGTTTCATTCATAAATTCTACAGTTCTGAAAAAAAACTTGATTCTGGCCATTTTTGCCAGCTTATATATTGCTTTTGTGAAAATATGGCGTTTCATAGTTCCCTACTACACTGACATTTTTGGAGATGTCACTTCTAAAAGAATCCTTATATTATGATGAAATTTCTTGCCATTTCAATGTATTCATCTTTGATTTTTTAAATGAGCATTTTGTGTGTTTAGTTTCTTTTTCTATTCCTTCCTTTTTGCATTATCTGCAAATCCCATGCCCATTTTCTATTGAGCTAACTTTCTGCAATGAAGTATCCTATAATGAATCCTTATCTCTCAATTATTTTGAAAACATGTTTTAGGTTTTTCCCTTATTTTTAAGTTTTGTTTATGGTGAACTTTTAAGAATACAAAGTTGCACCTATTATTCATTTTTCTTCCATGATTTTTGCCTATGGTGTCATGATGCTTAGGAAGTCCTGCCCTACACTATAGGTAGTATATATCATTGGTTTACATTTTTATTCTCATATTTCAACCCAACTGAAAATTATGTTGCTGTATAGCTTATAGTATTTATCTAACTTAAAATTTTTCTGTTTGGGGCGCCTGGATGTCTTAGTGGGTTAAGCATCCAACTCCTGATTTGGGCTCAGGGCATGATCTCAGGGTCATGAGATTGAGCCCCGGAAGAGACTCTGAGCTCAGTGTGGAGTCTTATCCCTCTCCCTCACCTCTTTGTCCTTCCCCCAGTTCACCTGCACTCTCTCTCTCTTTCTCTCTCTCTAAAATAAATAAATCAACTCTTTTAAAAAAAAAGAATTTTCTTTTAATTGGCTTGATACAAATCCCAATCCCATGATCTAATAAAAGGCCATCGCTATTAAACCCTGTGAAATATTACCTTTCCTCTGTACTAACATTTTACTTGGGTCTGTTCTGAACAGTTGATTCTATTACAATAATACTTAAGTTTCATACCACTTATAACTTTATAATGTGGTTAAATATCTCCAATACCTGTCTTATTCCAATTCTTACAATTCTTAATAAAAATTGTCTTGGCCTTATAAGTGTCTTTATTCCTTCATATACTTTTGTCTACACTAAATATATATTTAGCAGCTTAAATTAAAGACTTCATGGTGACTTAAATGAAAATAATCCAGAAATAAGCATAAATTCATAATAGAAAAAAAGCGCCACTTACTTTGGTCTGGGAGTCAAGCACCATTTCAAATGATCTCTGACAAGCAAAATCAAGAAAGCCTAAGAAACTCCGTATGTTTCATACATTACTAAAAAAATGTGGAAGTGATAATCCAGTGGCCTGGGAAGCGAGATATAGAGATACAAGTCCATGCCTTGCTATTCAGTATGATCTAGTTATCTAAGCTATTTGAAGCTCAGAACACCCAAAGGCAGATGCAGAGTCTCAATTGTTAATTGTAGGTAACCATAATTTCATCGAAGAATAATTGCAAGAAATGCATGTGAAATCGTTTGGTCGAATAAAAGATGTTATGTAAATATCAGGCAATCTCACACCTCTACAGATTAATTTCAGTTATTGTCCTATTGTGTTTTCTTGGCCTAGGTTTAATGTGCAATGACCTAATTGTTGCTTTACATCACCCTCAGAGCTTCCCATGTGTGATCTGAAACTACCCCTGTGAAGGGCAGAGGGAGACAGAAGAGGCAGGCCAGCCCAGATGCGCAGGTGACAGGTGTAATGAGCAAGGTAACTCATATGCAAGGCTTACCTTGGGTGCCACAAAACAAGGAGATCTCTGCTCCCACCTGCCAATCTTGAGGTTTCTATAGAAGCTTTACCTGGTCTCAGTGACGTATCCATCCCGATGGTCTCAGCACCATATCACTGTCTCAAGGCTGTGTTTTGGGGGCAGCTTCTAGTATGGAAGTCCACAGTTGCTGGGGTCCAGCTCACAGGTCAACCTGCAGTCATGTCTTGTGATGGCAGTGATCCATACCAACAGTAACGTTTTCCAGGGCTAAACAGATAAGATGATGTCTGCCTTCCCACTACAATCTCCACCGAGGAGTTAAATCTCTGGAAATATTCAGGATTTAGCATACTTTGGTGTATGTAAAAGTCCAAGAAGGAAACTGTTTTCCTCTTGGCCCTTCAAACATACAACTGCTACTTAACTCTCGTGTTTTTTGTTTCTACTCCTTGGTGGGATGGCAATATGGAGTACAAGCTACATCCTAATTGGAGTTTTATGGGATGTAAAGAATGAATGGATAAATATTGCAAGTAAACAGAAAAAAACTAAAAATGTACTTGATAGGATGTAGGTATAGCAGGTAATTATTGAAAATAACATTGATATTATATTATCCAGGCAAGAAATGCTGTTACAAACATAACAGTTGTCTGTTAATTGTGTCTGTAAAGCTGGCTTTGTACAAAATTTTAACTCTCATTTTTTGAAAAATGTTTTCGGTCACATTTACATTACAGCAAACAATTCCATTTTCTTTCTCATAACCACTGCTTGTAGATAATTCATTGCCAGGCTTTCATATCCTTATTCAAATAGTCTTACTCATGGTCGCATTTTCATTTTTGTGTTTTAGAAAAATAAACCACAGAACCAATCAAGAAACACAGGCAGGTTTCTGGAAACTTGATCAAACATTCATTTGTATCAGAATTAAGATTTCTTTTTAATGAAGTCAAGTTGTGACACTTTAGTTTCTATGGAAACACATTTTAAGAATAGGCAGCCCACTGACGGCTTCAGGTTGGGGGGGGAACGGGATAGGCTGGTGATGGGTAGTAAGGAGGGCACGTATAGCATGGTGCACTGGGTGTTATACGCAACTAATGTATCATCGAACTTTACATCAGAAACCAGGGATGTACTGTATGGTGACTAACATAATATAATAAAAAAACATTAAAAAAAAGAATAGGCAACCCAAATGGTGAATTATTTACTTGAAAATGAAAATCTATAGAAGATATGCCATATACCTTTTAGAAGTAATTTCATTATTTTGAAATAGTTGAGATCAAGAAGTTGTGATTTTTCCCAAGTAAATTTGCCCATCGCTTTTTACTTAGTTCTTAATAACTCTATGTAGGGGGCGCCTGGGGGCTCAGTTATTTAATTGTCTGCCTTCCACCTGGGTCATGATCTCAGGGTCCTGGGATCGAGTCCAGCATCGACCTCTCTGCTCAGCTAGGAGTCTGCTTCTCCCTCTCACTCTTCCTTTGTGCACATGCACTCTCTCTCTCTTTATCTCGCTCTCAAACAAATAAATAAAAACCTTAAAAAACTATCTCTATGTAAATAGGAACCGAATGAGAGCAGACATGTGTCTTTGATCCAAGTGAAAAAAATTGATTTTTTCTTGATCTCTCCTTGAAGTACTTACAAAATTTTGCATTGAGGTTTATGTCCAACTAAACGCAAGGCTGAAAACTAACCCCCTGGCATGACTGCCTGGCTTCCCATGGGTTCTAGCACCACGGAGACAGCACCCACTTCCCACCAACCAGCAGAAAGGTCCGAGTCCTCACTGTGAGCAGCCAGTGACTGTGTGGGTTTTCTGAGGCCAGCGTGATCTGCAAATAAGGCATCCTGACAGAGGCTGGCTGAGTCATTTCAATGGCTCAGTCAAGCAGTGCCCGGTCAGGACTAAATTGCTTTCCCTCTCAGACCCGAAGATCATCAGGACTCATTTGAGACCGATGTGGAAAACAGGCTGCCACGGTCTCCGTAATACCACACTTAATGGTATTCATCTAATCACCGTGGGGTTTTGAAACTGGATCTTCCCAGTAATATAAACTTGCGCATTCCCCTGTAATGCACGTCGGCTGGTTGTTGGGTGTTCTGTCTTCCCAAACAGCAAAAGTAGACATAAGGATGGTGAGGCGTTGGTGCCACACACACACACACACACTCAGACCCACAGATGCACATTTAGAAAACACTCAGCCTGACATATTCTGAATGTTGCTCATTGCTGTATCTACACTGATCTGTAACGTTTGCCTAGACTTGGCAGAAATTAAAACGTTCGCTTTAACAGGAACGTAGAGCATTGTGACCGTTGGTACATGTGTCGAATCCACTAGGGTGCTTTGTGCTGGGCACCGAAAATGTTGTTTCCTGCACAAGGCCACCAGCAACTCTGTGAGATGATCCGGAGCACATATGAGGACAACCACCCCCAAATGTGCACCCCGTCACTCAATTAATTGCCAAGTGGGTGTGCATTTTGTCAGATTCCAAAGTTTAATCTTTCATCATTGGATCACACTCTTCCCATGTTTACTATTTTGTTCCATCTTTTTAATCTCTGAAATCTCTATCATCCTCACTTTTCATATTAGTAAACCGAGTCTCTGAGCATTACATATAATGCCTAAGGCTAGTACTTTTTTTAAACCCTTGATTCTAGGTGTTTTGTTTTTTTGTACTACACTGTACATGTGAGGAAATGCACTTAAAAATTTTAGCAGTTTATCTGAGCAGAAATCAACTGGACGTGGGCAGCATCCATCTAGCAGACAAGACAGGGCTCTGAGAAGCTGTACAAAATAAAAGGCTATTATATACGGAAGGGAGCAGGGACGAGGAAGTTGTACTGGGTAAAAAGAGCAGGTTGGCTATTGCAAGGTTACTTTCCTTTGGGGGACGGCAGGGTCTATCAGGCAGGGGACCTCACTGGTGCTGTTCAGGTGACTCCCGATTGACTGGTTGGGGATTCCATTTCTGGGAGAGAGACCTGTAATGATAAAGTCTGGGTTTCAAGACATGGGGCTTAGCCTAAGTGGCTTGATTTTGGACCCATTGTTTTCAACAGCACAACCGTGATTGAGATGAAAAGAAAGGTGACCCTAAAAGCCCTCCGAAACAGTAACTGATAGGAATCAGAAACAATCACAGAATTACTGGGGCTCCGAGGGCCACTGCGTCCTTGCGCCATGTCTGGCACAGACGAGATGCTCAGAAAAACTGATTAAAAGTATGAATATAGATACTTGATGCAAATTTCATTAAAAACAATCTTTAGATATAGCCAGACCCATTCTTTTCCATAAGTAAAGAGCCCTCCAGGGACGCCTGGGTAGCTCAGTTGGTTAAGTATCTGCCTTCAGCTCAGGTCATGATCCCAGGGTCCTGGGATCAAGTCCTACACGGGGTTCCTTGCTCTGCACGGAGCCTGCTTCTCCCTCTGCCTGCAGCTCCCTGTGCCTGTGCTCTCTCTCTGACAAATAAATAAATAAAATACTTAAGAAAAAGAGCCCTTTGCAGGTCAAAATCCTAAAGGTTACATATAGAGATACAAAAATTAGGGTGACCTAGGTGTCACGTCGTTGAACTCCAGTAAGAAATGTGCACTGCATTGAGTTTGAAGGAGAAAACATTGTATCCAGTTAACAGAGGCGCATCTTGCCAGATGTCTCCTGGCTTAACAACTTCCAGGCAGTCTTACCTTTGCTTTTAAATACCCAATGTACATAAAATGTACATATTTTACAATGCATTATCCTTTGGGAGGCATAGTTTGAAAAAAATATAGAGATCTGTCCCCACAACTCCACACCATGTTTTCAATGAAACTGCGGAGAGCAACAAGTCATCTCACATTCCATTCCAAATGCAAGTATTAATTCATCATAGTCAGGGGTAATGTTTGAAATTTGTTCCAGCTTTAACAATGTATCTGTCTCTTGAATGCTGCCAGCCCTGGGAGGTCCTGTTACTGCATACAAAGGGACCAAATGCAAATAGCCGCATTCATAATCCCTGATCCTAATAGAAGACTCTCTTAAGCCTTTTACATTTGAAACATTACATTTACATTTTAACATGATAGTTTGTTATATATAGTGCTTTTACTGCGTATTCGGAACCAGGCTGGGGACTTGTGGATGTCATGCAAAGCATTCAGTTTTTTTCACAATTAATCAGAAATGGGCATAGGGTTAGTGTTTTGTGCCGAATGGCTGATGTTAAGAGCAAAATGCTTCTATAATGAAAGCAGCCTGAGGCGCTAAAACAAAGGTTGACAATATAAAAAGATTCAAAATTATTCTGTCTGGTTTTTCTTTCTGAAGAGCTGCTTTAAATATGTCACGTAGCATATTTAGATGTTAATGGATGAATCCAAAGCAATAATTCAAAAATTGAAATATTTATACTATAGAAAGACTACTCTGATAATTCACAACAGTTAAGTGGGGACTTTAAGTCTTTTGTTTATAACTCTGGTTATAATAAAGTTGAGTAGAATATCAACAAGTCTATTTGGGACTTAATCTATAAGATGAAATGGGAATGATAATGCCTTAGCAAAATTTGGGATGCTGGTGGCATATGGACCGAGGGCAGGTCCCCCCAGAGTTGCTTCTTTGGCATATGGATGACTTTAAAGATTTTTATTTATTGATTTATTTGAGAGAGAGAGAGAAAAAGAGCACGAGTGGGGGACAGAAGCAGAGGGAGAAGGAGAAGCAGACTCCCCGCTGAGCAGGGAGCCCCACGCAGGGCTCAATCCCAGGACCCTGAGATCATGACCTGAGGCAAACACAGACCCTTAACCGGCTGAGCCACCCAGGCACCCCAGCATATTAATGGTTTTAAATAAAAGTTATTGAAGAAAGAGCCGGTGCAAGGACACTCAGACCCTCCACTGTCCGCTAGAAAGCAGGAAACACGTCTCCCATGTGAGAAATATTCTTCTATTCTAACAAGTAAAAAACATCCTTATCACCAGAGATAGGAACTTTAAAACCAGTAAAACTTCTTTTCCTAATCTACCACCCGAACCCCAGTTCTGTCTAGAACCCCCTACTAATTAAAACTCACAGGGGGGCCTGGGTGGCTCAGTCGTTAAGTGTCTGCCTTTGACTCGGGTCAAGGTCCCATAGTCTTGGGATCAATGCCCACATTGGGCTCCCTGCTCAGAGGGAAGCCTGCTTCTCCCTCTCCCACTCCCCTTGCTTGTGTTCCCTCTCTTGCTATCTCTCTCTGTCAAATAAATAAATAAAATCTTTTAAAAAAATAATGAAACTCACAAAGTTAAGTTTTCTTTGTCTTGTCAATTCCTCACAGATTATCTTTGTCTAAAAAAGTATAAAAACTCTGTCTTGGTCATTTATTTAGGTCTCAATTTCATCATTGGGCCTTGGTGCACATGTAATAAAACTTTCTTTTTTTCCTCCCATTAATTTGTCTCCTGCCAATTTAATTCCGAGTCCAGATGGAAGACACTGAAGGGTGAAGAATTTTTCCTTCCTTTCAACGGAAAGAATGGAGGAGCGCGTCAAATTTTTTTTCATTTATGTAATTGGGTCATAGCAGTTGTTTTATTATGGGCAAATTTGATAATTAGTTAAATATAACCATAATATGGATTTAAAGCTTAGAACGAAGAATATGGTATATACAAAGACATGGTCACAAAAGCCTGGCATCAGACACACACACGAGATGGTGGGTGTGAGAAGGAATGTTTCATTAATGAACTTTACCATAAAATGAAGTTTTACAGAAAGTGCTAAAAAAAATATCCAACAGAATGGAGTGGGTTCTCAAATACATGGCAAAAAAATAAGAGTGAAAAATATTTAATTTACATAGTAATTCCTGTCAAAGGTAGTGACTGGAGCAAATTTCGTTTTCCTTTTCCTTCTCAAGACCTTGCTAAATTATAATAAAACCTTGTACTAATTTGACCACAAAATAGAGTGAGGGATTACTGAAGGGGTTTGAGAAAGCAATAGGAAGACAAAGGGGGAAGGACAATAAAATCCAGTGAAATCAGGCTACCTTGGAGCCTGCTGTTTGATTAGGTGACAATGTCTCAATGGGTCCAAACTCTTGCAATGTATGTTAATTGTTCCCATGCATCTTCTCTTGCAAAGCTACCAAATACATGTTCCAGAAAACTAAGAAACTAAGAAAAGGTAAGCAAGATTTGAGGAATCTGTGACTGCAACTGCGGAGAGCCTTCTGGGCACACGACCGAAGATGGTTTGTTCAGCAGCTTCAGAGAAAGGTCAGTGCAGACTTGGTGGGGAGAGAAATGCATGGTCTGGAAAGGAAATAGTCCATGACAATTCAAAACTGCTCACAGATCTGGTATGATGGAGTTCTAAAAATGGTACAATCACTTCTTTGGAGGCTTCGATGGTGTCAGCATAACAGACGACAAGAAAGACAGGAGGAGGAGCTGAAGAAAGTTTCTGGATCAAAGGAGACCAAGATCTGACAGCTAATACAGTGGGTGGTCCTGGCTTGGAGTCTGGGTTTGAAAAAATTAAAAAGCTACCTAAGAATTGGATAAACTTGAAGATAGCTTTATATTATATTAAAATATTGTGAGAATGTAGGGAACAGTGAGCTAATTGGATTGCAGTTCTGTGGAACCCTGCATCGTCCTTAGGGGGTCCCATGTGAACGCATTCAGAGTCAGAGGATAAGAGGATACACGTGGCTGTGGTGGGGTGGTGTCCTTGTCAAAGACAGAGAAGGCGACTCTGGTGAACACCATGCTAAGAGATGCTGATCTAGGTGAGAGAATGTCAGTGCTTGTAGCACACTTGCAAATTTTACGAAGGTTTAACAATTTCAAAAACACAAGAAAAAAGATGACTTAGTGTAAAGAAAAAAAGCAAAAAAATGAAGAAAAATACATGCCAGAAGAAAAATGTAGAAGCATGATAAACTCTTGGACTTTTCAGTCTACAGCATTTAACTAGCTGTCATAGGAGCCTCCTGCTTAATGCTTAGTGCAAACCGCAGAATTGAATTCTGCTGGGAAGGTAAGATTGGAGAAGGCATTGCAATAAAGCTGAATTTTATTTTTCAAATCAGGAAATAAAGAGACATTCTATAAAAGGGAAAAATCCAGCCACAGCATTGGAGGTATATTATTTCGATGCGTGGAGATGACAGTTTCGGAGAGTCAGTGAGAAAATGACAAGAGACGCTGCTGTGAAGGATCCCCGATGCAACACGTGGTCGGAATGGCTGGTGTTTCATCCCTGTTAGCCTTTTGGCGCAGTCTGCGCTCCTGGTAACTGTGCGCATGTGTGCCGCAGTTTTAAATACTTATTTAAGATTATAATAGTGTTACATTCTTTTAGTAGTTAGAATAAGCAGAAGCACATAATTGATGGAAGGATACGGGGCAAGCCCACGGAACTACCAAGCCACAGGAAGGACGGGGTGCGGGCGCCAGGATCCACGCAGTAGCTGAATCTTAGGAACACTCAGCCTCCCTTCTCGTTATACACTAGTTTACTCCACATTCAGGGAAACATACAACCCCGACCCCCACCCCCTGAGGGTTCTTAAATTTACTCCTCACCTCTTGAAATCAGGGGCAAGCTCAAAAGTCCTCAGGAACTTATTTCGTGACTCAGGCTAGCTTTCCTCCCCCCAGTCAATCAACTGAGGGGAAGAGAAGAGGGTTGAAATAAGGTTGGTACTTTCTAAAGGAAGTATCATCAGGAGACTTTTCCCAACTTGTGTCAGACTGCCACAGGTTCCACAGATCCCGCAAAAGACAGGAGACTCTGGGTAAGGTGCATTATTGCTAATGGCCCAGCTGGGGGACTGACTTCCCTGTTGTGGTTTTAATGGCTTTATTGAGATAGACTCAAATACCATACAGTTCCCTCACTGGACATGTACAATTCAAGGGTTTTAGTATTTTCGCAGATATTTGCAGCCAGCAACAGAGGAGGTGTTAGAATGTTGTCATTACCTCAAAGTTAAAGGCTGAACCCTTCAGCTATTACTATGGATGCTGTGGGTGGGATGTGGTGAAAGGAGCATTAAGTGGGACCAGACCCGGTTTATTGAGCTGGGCTCACTATGAAGAGGGTCTGCACTTACAGTGGCAGCTCGGGGGTTAGGACAGCCCCGGACCATGTGACTGGATGGTTGGTTGGCACTAGGACCCTTGTGGTCCACGGTAAGCAAGCTGGAAATGCCAGACTCGCCTTGGTTTAATGTAGAGGAAGGATTTCAAAGGTTCGGGGGCTCGTGCACTGTGGGTGGGGATGCAAACTGGTGCAGCCACTTCGGAAAACAGTATGGAGGGTCCTCAAAAAATTAAAAAAGAACTACCCTATGATCCAGTAATGGCACTAGTGGGTATTTACCAGAATCAATTTCAAAGAATATAAGAACACTTATTCAAAGGGATACATGTGCCCCATATTTATAGCAGCTTTATCTACAACAGCCAACAATTACGGAAGCGGCCCAAGTCCTCTGTCGATAGATGAATGGATAAAGAAGATGAGGTATAGATATGCAATAGAATATTATTCAGCCACAAAAAAAAGAATGCTGTCTTGCTGTTTGCAACTACATAGATGGATCTAGAGAGTATTATGCTAAGCAAAATAAGTCAGAGGAAGACAAATACCATATGATTTCCCTCATATGTGGAATTTAAGAAACAAAACAAATGAACAAAAGAAACAGAGAAACACACACAAAAAAGAACAGATTTTTAACTCTAGAGAACAAACTGCTGGTCACCAGAGGGGAGGTGGGTGGGGGGACAGGGAAAGTAGGTGAATACATTCCTTTGGATGAGCCCTGAGTCATGTATAGAATTGGTGAATCACTGTACTGTACACCTAGAACGCATATAACACTGTATGTTAATGATCCTGGGGGAAAAAAAAAGACTTACCCTACCCTGAGAGGGTCCAGGGGACACAGTCCAGGGATTAGGAGAAATAGATTTCTGAGAGTATCCCTGGCAGCTGTGAAGAGCTCCGTGGTTGCTCTTTCTGTGGGCCAGATCTTCCAGTGGACTCTGCCAGCCACTGAATTGGGAATCCTAAATCCGGTGGGAGTAACTGGATCCCGGGTTGCCAGGGCCAAGTGGTGGCCCTCAACCACCCAAGGCAAGGTGGGCTTGGTTGCCAGGATGGGCAGCAGTTGGAATTGTCTGACTCCAGGAAACCTCTGGCAGCTGATGGATCATGGTGTTTCTAGAAGTGAAACAGATGGAAAGCCTACTACGTACTTACTGTGTCTTGATTAGCAGGAAACTTCTAGGTTAAGTGAACAAAAGTCTAACCTGAATCATAAAAACAGAGTCATGGCCAGGATTGAGCTAGTTGGCTGAGGACCCCTTGAATGAAGGGGAGGCAGGGTCCCTTCAAGGAAGAAAGCTGGTACTGTGCCCAAAATTTATACCTTTAATCTTGAGTGCAGCATTCCCCAAAGGCATCAGTGGCCTTTTATCAGGGTAACTGTGTGCTGAGGGAAAGGAAATGATCAGAACTTTTGGGGCTTACTGGACTCTGGCTCTGAACTGACACTAATTCCAGGAGACCCACTGTAGCCCGCCAGTTGGAGCAGGGGCTTAGGGACATCTGGTTTAGCTCAGGTCCACCTCGCAGAGGCTCTAGGGGGACACTAAGCCCATCCTGTGGTTATCATTTCCTTTACATATCCATTCTAGGGTCAAAGATAACACGCTGCATCTGATCCCTCTACCACCAAAAAAGAGACATAAAGCCTAGTGTGTCTCTGGATGGGAGGGGCAACATATTCCTCATTTTGGTGGGCTACTCCAGTCCATTGACTGCGTGACTTGGAAAGCTGCTTGTACCGGAATCCAGAACAAGAGAAGTCTCTGCAACAGGTCCAGACTGCTTTACAAGCTGCACTGCCCCTTGGGCCAGCTGACCCAGGAGGTCCAATGGTGCTCGACATGCCAGTGGCAGACAGGGATGTTGTCCAGAGCTTTTGTCAAGCCCCTCTGGGAATCACAGCGAGGGATCTTAGGATTTGGGAGCCGAACCTTGGCATCTTCTGCAAATAATTACTCTCCTTTTGAGAAGCAGCTCTTTGCCTGCTACCAGGCCTCTGTGGGCCACCTAGTTACGGTGCCACCTGTGCTGTCTGCCATGAACAAGGCATTACCTGACACCAAGTCATAAAGTCAAGCACGCACACACAGCAGCTCTCCAACATCACATGGGAGTGGTACCTGTGAGATCAGCCCCATCCAGGCCCTGAAGACTCAAGTTACAGGAAGAAGTGGCCCAAATGCACCTGGTCCTGACTCCTGTTACACCTGCCTTCTTTCCCCGTCTGTACCTGTGGCCCCATAGAGTTGCCTGTTATCAGCTGATGGAAGAAGAGAAGACTGGGTCCAGTTTATGGATGGTGCTGTATGGTGTGTGGGCTCCACTTGAACGTGGGCAGCTGTAGCCTTTGAGCCCCTCTGGGGCGCGTCCCTGAAGGACGGTGGTGAAAGGGAATTCTGCCAGCGGGCAGAACTTCAATCAGTACATCTGTGTTTTCACCTTGCTTGGAATGAGAAATGGCTGGATGGGTGATTATACACCAATTCATGGGCTGTGGCCAATGGTTTGTCCAGATGGTCAGGGACTTGGAAGGGACATGATTGGAAAATGGATGAAAATGTAATTTGAGCAAAAGGTATGTGGATGGACATCACTGAATTGGCAAAAAAACAAAAACAAAAACATACAAGTATTTGTGTCCCATGTGAATTCTTACCAGAAGATGATGTCAGTGGGTGATTTTAATAATTAAGTGGATAGGATGACCCATTCTGTGGCTACCAGTCAGCCTCTTTCCTCAGGCACCCTGTCATCCCACCATGGCCTTATGAACCAAGCGGCCATGGTGGCAGAGATGGAAGGTACACACTGGCTCAGCCACACGGCTTCCACTCACAAAACCAGCCTGGCTGTGGCCACTGCAGAATGCCCAATCTGCCAGCAGCGGAGACCAGCACTGAGTCCCTGATATGGCACCATTCCCAGCGTGCTCAGGCGGCCACCTGGTGGCAGGCTGATTACATTGGACCACTTCCATCATGGAATAATGGGCCATCTTTTTTTTGTTCTTAGTGGAATAGACACCTAATATGGATGCAGATTTGCCTTCCCTGCACACAGTGCTTCTGCCAACACTGCCGTCCTTGGGCTTACAGAATGTCTTAGCCCCCATCACGATATTCCACACAGCATTGCTTCTGATCAAGGAACTCACTTGACAGCAAATGAAGTGCAGCAAAGGGCCCATGCTCATGGCATCACTGGTCTTACCACAGGACCTCCTGAAACACTGGCTTGATAGAACAGTGGAATGAACTTTTGAAAGCTCAGTTACAGTGGCAGTTAGGTGACAATCTTGTTCAGGGCTGGGGTCAGCTTTCTCCAGGAGATGGTGTATGCTCTGAATCGTTGTTCAGTAGATGGTGCTGTGTCTCCCACAGCCGGAATTTGTGGGTCCAGGAATCAAGGGACGGAAATGGTTAGTACAATTTGCTATTACCCCTGGTGACCCACTAGCAAAATGTTGGCTTCCTGTTCTTGTGATCCTCTGCTCTGCTGTCCTTGAGGTCTTATTTCCAAAGGAAGGACACTTATCTCTAGCAGGATTCCAAGGAACCAGAAGTAGAGCCTGCCACCCACTAAGTATCTTCATGCCTGTGGGTCAACAGGCAGAGAAGGGGTTTCTGTGCAGCTGGGGTGTTGACCCCACCGATGAGAAATAGGACTGCTACTCCACAGTGAAGCTAAGGAAGGGCATGTCTGGAATACAGGGGACCCCTTTGAACATCTCTCAGTATTACTATGCCCAGTAATTAAAGTCAATGGAAAACTACAACAACCCAATTCAGTCGGGACTCCCAATGGCCAGGCCCTTCAGAAATGAACATTTGGGTCACCCCACCAGGCAAAGAACCATGACCAGCTGAGGTGCTGGTCAAAAGGCAAAAGGAATACAGAATGAGTGGTAGAAGAAATTACTTATAAATGCCAGCTACAACAATGTGACCAGTTATAGAAATGAGGACAGCAGTTGTCATGAGAATTTGCCTGGATTACCTATTTCTAGGATCCAAGAGAAATGAAAACCAATGTCCTCACAATTGTACATCAATGTTCATGGCAGCATTAATCATAGAAGCCAAAAGATTTGGATAACCTAAATGTCCATCAACAGATGAATGGGTAAAGAAAATGTAGTCTATCCATACAATGGGATATTATTTGGATATATAAAGGAATGAATTACTGAATACTGCTACAGTATGGATGATCTTCAAAAGCTTTATGTCCAATGAAAGAAGCCAGGCACAAAAGTACACATATTCAATGACTTCAATCACATGAAATTCTAGAAAAGGGAAACCTATAAGAGATAGACAGTAGACTAATTGTTTCTTAGCACTAGTGGGGGTGAGATAGCAGCAGGGATAATAGGTGTATTAGGGTTCTCCAGAGGAACAGAATCAATAGGATGTATACTTTACATACACATACATACACATGCATATACATCTTGTTGATTCATCTTGTACATGCATGTGATTCTATGTATGTATGACTGATAAATCATTATATGCATAACAATATAATATGCAGTATCCACCAGTATGGTATGTCCCACTGTTTTTGTGGGTCTTCAATGCAGAGCTCATGTGAATCTTTATTTGAATTTATTCCTAAGTATTTCAGGTTGATTGTTGAATTTGTAAATGATTTTTTTCCTTCCGATTTTAGTTTTAATGCTTTGGTGTGATATAAAGCAGTAAAATTGGTGTGTGCGTTGACTTTGTATAAACCAAACACTAAAATTTACTAAAATTCTAATAGCTTCACTGAAGATTCTGTTGCATATTATACACACAGGTAATGTTAAATTTCTTTTTCTTGATTTATTTTACATTTTAAAATGTCTAGTAAAATGGGAAAGTAAGAATCTATAGTGGAGATATTGTCTTGTTAATAATCTCAGGAGACAGACTTTTCATATTTACCATTAAATACTTTCCAAAGAACTGATTTACAGCTTTGTTGATTTTTCTTCAATGTGCATATTTTTCTATTAATTTCTACTCTTATTTTTATATTTTCCATTGTTTTGCTTTCATTGGGTCTAATTTGATATTTTTAAAACTTTTTTGACTTATGAGTTATTTAGAAAGTTGTTGTTTACTTTCCACACTTTTAAAAAATTCTCCAGGTTTCCTTTAATTATAGATTTCTACCTTCTTTACTTCCATTGTGACCAGATAAAAACCTCACTTTATTTTGGTCATATGCAATTTGTTGTAACTTGCTTTAAGGCAGAAAATATGATCAGTTTTGTAAATATTCCGTTTCCCCTTGAAAAGAATGTATTTTTTGCAGTTATTGCTTAAAGTATTCTACATACATCAAGTCATCAAGTCAATCAAGTATGTTATCCTTTTTGTTTATAGTTTCAATAACCTTACTGATTGGTTTCTTAACTTGTTTGGTTTCTGAGATAAGTGTGTTAAATTCCAGTGATGATTATGTCTCAACTTTCACTTTACATGTTTTCAAGCAATGTTAACAGGTGCAGGCAATTTAAGATTTCCATACTTTCATATTTAATTGACCCTTTTGTCATTTGGAAATGTCCCTATTTCTATCTAGCAATATGTCTTAATATTATTAGTATTGACTTAATGATACCAGCTTTCTTTGGTTAATGTTTGCGTGAAATAACCTTTTTTCAACCTTGTGCTTTCAGATTTTATTTAAGCACATGTCTTGTGGGGCTCAGTCGGTTAAGCGTCTGCCTTCCTCTCATGTCATGATCCTGGGGTCCTGGGATGGAGTCCCGCATCGGGCTCCCTGCTCAGCAGGGATTCTGCTTCTCCCTCTGACCCTTTCTCTCACTCTCAAATAAATAAATAAAATCTTTTAAAAAAATAAAAAGTAAACACGTGTCTTATAAACATCATATTGTCAAGTTTTGTTTCATAATCTAGTCTGTCAACGATTGTCTTTTAATTTGATTTATTTAGTTTTATTGTAATTGCTATTATGTTTGAGTTGAAGTCTACCGTCTTGGTCTTTGTTTTCATGGCCATGTGAATCATTGCCACCGAATGTCCATATTGCCTTCATTCTGGGACAAGATTGCCTAGGGGTGCAGAATTCCTGTGTTGAACAGCAGAGAGGCATATCAGCTCCATCCACTCAGGACCCTACACATGCTTGCTTTGCATGTTGGTATGGCTCAGTCCTTTCTGGTTTATCCCCTCTCTTAACATCTAGCTCTCTGGGGTCCCAGGTGAGTGTCTACGGTCTCTTGTGTACTAGTTCTTCCTCTCTGGTGGCTCCTGTATTCTGAGTTTTGCTCATCACAATGGTGAGATTGTGAAAATCTTTGCTCTGCTATTCACTCACTGTGCTTATGTTCTTTGCTTCTTGAGCTGGGAAGCCAAACTGGCAAACACCTCAAGGGAGAAACTGGTGATGAGTGTTGGTATCACTTCTTTTCAACCTCCTGCTCTTTGGGATCCTTACCCCCCAGGTTCTATCAGCCTGAACAGTGTCAGTTCTGCTTTGCTGTCCTCTGTGCCTCCGTGATATCATTGCCCAGAGCTCTGAGGGACACTGACTCACCAGCCTCCTCTGGCCAGTCTCTTTCCTTGCCCAGGTAGTGTGCAAGACATAGGGAACAAACAGCATGCAGAAGGCTCCCTTTCCTGCCAAGTCCCTGTTCCTCGGGTCCTGGGTGCCTTGGAATACTTAACTGACTTAAAAAAATATTATCATGCCTATTTAGTCATGCTCAACAGGACTATCAGTCATACCATCAAGTTAGCAGTAAGACACCTATCATGGTTTTAGTGTTAATTTCTGTTATCGGTCATGAGTTTGAGCACCTTTCACAGGTTTATTGGCCCCTTTGTGCTGTGCCAGTTTCAGTACTTCTTGCCCATTTTTCCCTTGGGTTCTTGGTTTTCAATGAATGGTTTTGTAGAATTGATTCATATATTTTGGACTCAAGCCTTTTGATGCTTACATGAGCGGTAAATATACTCTTCTATTCCATGGCTTGAAATTTACCTCTCTAAATGATGTCTTTTAAGAAACTAAAGTTCTTAACTTTAATAAAGTCAATTTATTAATATTTTCCATTATGACTAGTATTGGTTTCCTTTTCTGGGGAGTATTTCTCTATGCTTAGATTATAGAGATATTTCCAACATTTTTTACAGTCTTTATTGTTTTATAATTCACATTTAGATTTAAAATCCATCTGTAATTGACTTCTTATAGTGTAAATTAGGTATAGTTTTCATGAACTTCCATGCTGACGTCCAGTTGATCCAACAACATTAAACAAAAGATAAAGCTTTCCTCAATTACTCTATCACACCAATTTAATTGCAAGTTAAATGTCCACTATGTTGGTGTATATTTTTGTAATCCCCATTCCATTCTATTGTTTGATTTCTTGATTCTAGTAGAAAAATGCAGTCTTGTCCTAACATACAATAGGTTTTGAACAAGTTTAATATCAAGTAAACTACATTTGTGAAGTAGGCAATTCTTCATTAGATTATTTTTTATATGTCTGTCCTTTTTATTTCCATATAAATTACAATTATCCTACCAATTCTCACACACACACACACACACCACTGGGAAATTTATTTTGAGATGACACTGAATATATAGATTACAGTTTATGGGAAGTTGGAATACAAATCCGTGCTTCCCTGCACAATTGAAAATTCACATATCACTTTTGACTCTCCCAAAACTTATCCACTGATAGCTTACTATTGACTTGAAGCCTTATAGATTAGATAAATAGTTGATGAACAGATATAGTATTATACACTATATTCTTATAATAAAGTAGTCTAAAGAAAAGAAAATATTATTAAGAAAACTATAAGAGAAAATACTTTATAGGACTGTATGTATATTTATTGAAATCCATGTACAAGTGGACCCATGCAGTTCAAACCCATGTTGTTCAAGGGCTAACTACTTTGTGAAATACTGTCACCTTTACAATATTGATCTAATCTGTGAAGACAGGATTCCACTCCATTTCTAGGTCATCTGAAATTTTGCTGAACACCTTTTATAAATCAACATGCAAGCAACACCAAACTTTAGCTAGTTCATGTTTAGTTGAGCTTTCTGTGTTATTTAAATGTCCAATTTAAAAAAATTATGCATTCAGGGGTGCCCGGGTGGCACAGTGGTTAAGCGTCTCCCTTCGGCTCAGGGCGTGATCCCGGCGTTATGGGATTGAGCCCCACATCAGGCTCCTCCGCTATGATCCTGCTTGTGTTCCCTCTCTCGCTGGCTGTCTCTATCTCTGTCGAATAAATAAATAAAATCTTTTAAAAAAAATTCTGCATGCAATGACAGTTTACTTCCTTTGAGATATCGATATTATTTTCCTGGACATTGAACTAAGACATTTCGTTCATATTGAATAGAACAGTGATGTCAGTATTTTTAGTTTATTCCCAATCTCAAAGTTTCAACAACTATTTTTACACTTTCAAAGTTGAGTAAAATCTAATATGTTAGGATTAAATTGTATTCTCTATGTATCAATACCATGCATCCAATAGAGACATGCCTATTTATTTTATTCTAAGCTTTTCTCTCTTCCTCAATGTATTCTAATTTTGATTCATTGAAAAATTCTGTGGTTTTCCCTTGTTTTATTATGGACTGCCTTATCTCTCCAACTACTCACAACTGTTTTTCTTAGATTTGTCCACACGGCTTTACTGTCTGGACTTTCCTTCAACCGTGATTGATTTTTTCCCTTGGCTTATTCCCTTATTTTCTGCATCATATCCTCAAGTATCTAACTAAAAAGTGTGATAAGTGGAATATATATGTTCTTGCAAGTCAGAAGACTTGTCTATCTTGGCTTCAAAGTGTGTTAGTAGTTTGACTGGATGAGGAATCTTAAAAAATAAAGTTCCAGAATTTACAGGTAATATTCCTATGCCTTCTAGGATACAGTGTGGCTAGTGAAAAATCTGAAGTTAGCCAGGTATTTAGTTCTTTGTGGTGACCTATTTTGTTTCCAAGAAGTTTGCAGGATACTGTCTTTATATTTGATGGCTTATAATTTCATAATTTTGAGTAAGCTGATGATTTTTAAAATTCATCATATTCCACACTCATTAGGAAATTTTAATAAAAAATAGATATTTGCAAATGACACTACAGAAAAAGACTGTTATCTAAGATTTATAAAGAACTTCTCAAACTCAATACATGAGAAACAAATAATCAAATCAAAAAATGGGCAGGAGATATGAACAGACACTTTTCCAATGAAGACATACAAATGGTAACAGACACATGAAAAAATGTTCACAATCATAAGCCATCAGGGAAATTCAAATCAAAACCACATTGAGATACCACCTTATGCCAGTTAGAATGGCAAAAATTGACAAGGCAAGAAACAACAAATTTGGAGAGGATGTGGAGAAAGGGGAACCCTCTTAGACTGTTGGTGGGAATGCAAGTTGGTATAGCCACTCTGGAAAACAGTGTGGAGGTCCCTCAAAAAGTTAAAAATTGAGCTACCCTATGACCCAGCCATTGCACTACTGGATATTTACCCCAAAGATACAGACGTAGTGAAGAGAAGGGCCATATGCACCCCAATGTTCATAGCAGCATTGTCCATAATAGCTAAATTGTGGAAGGAGCCAAGATGCCCTTCAACAGACGAATGGTTTAAGAAGATGTGGTCCATATATACAATGGAATATTATTAGCCATCAGAAAGAACGATTACCCAACATTTGCAGCAACATGGATGAGGGTGGAGGAGATAATGCTAAGTGAAATAAGTCAAGCAGAGAAAGACAATTATCATACGTTTTCACTCATTTATGGAACATAAGAAATAGCAGGGAGATTGGTAGGAGAAGGAAGGGAAGAATGAAAGGGGGGTAAACAGAAGGGGGAATGAACCACGAGAGACTATGGACTCTGGGAAACAAACTGAGGGCTTCAGAGGGGAGGGGGTGGGGGGCTGGGACAGGCTGGTGATGGGTATTAAGGAGGGCACATATTGCATGGAGCACTGGGTGTTATACACATACAATGAATCATGGAACACTATATCAAAAACTACAGATGTACTGTATGGTGACTAATATAACATAATAAATAATTTTTAAAAAATAGCCTGTGCTTGACTCTGAGAAATTACCTTCCCTAACATCTTTACTAATTTATTCTACTCCATTTATCATAATTTCTCTATTTTTAACTCTTTAAGATCCTATGGTACATTTATCACAAGTAATGGACCAAGATTGACGTATTATTATGAACTAAAGTCCATCATTTACATTAGGGCTCACTCTATGTAATACCAACCTGTGGGTTCTCACAAATGCAAAATATTTTTGTTTTAGTACATTCTTACTTTCTCATTCTACAAGATCCTCAAGGCAGACATCAGTAGGGAGCTCCAAGAGTCTATTCTCCCACAAAGCAATAAATAAACTGGCAAAGTTTGCAAGAATAAACTTTCTCTGAACTCTAGAATTCAAGCAAAAGCTTACATCTTCCAGGAGAATACTTAATCAAGGTGAAAAAAGGAATATAAAGAAGAGAGCTTTGCAGTGTTTTAATTGATGTGGGTACCATCCTTCTCTCCTCAGCTCAATGGTGGCCTTGAAAACAATGTACCGTATTCCTGGTATGCAAAGCTATTACTGGAGAGATCACGATGGACCTTATTCTTAAAGAATTGTGGTTGTTTGTTTCAATCCATCTGGAAGACGGGATGTCCTTGAAGGGCTGGTTAAAGTGACTTGCCTTTATTTTGCATAACTCATAGCTCTCCCAGGGCTGATTAACCTAATCAGGGATGTTTGTTTAAAACAATTAGAGACAAATATATTGCTGCCACCTGGGGCAGAGATAAATTATAAAGAAAACCATAGATTAAGTGAAACATTGAGAGGAAAGGCTGGAGAATGAGGAGTTTATGAAATATGGATTTGAAGAGCCCCCACCTATTCCTGGGAATCTTGGCCATGTGCAAGGTTAGGGCTGGGCACACAGTTAGGAAAGATCTGAGAAAGTGGTTGTCTTCGGTTGACTATTGAGCTCTGTGAAAACTGGAAGGGAAGGTTAAGGAAAGGTTTAAACTGGCTGGCAGAGTGTTTAAGGCATTTCCAAACACGCAGAGCCCATCAGCAAAGACTGCAATTTTTTTTTGCTTGTTTCAGGTGTTTAATGAATTCTGTTAAACAACTAGACATCCGTGGAACAGAGCCTCAGAGGCCACACATGACAAAGGATATGGATTCTATAAAGTTAGTTTATAAAAGTCACAAACACATAGCAAGTACTGCAGCAAGCAATGTCAAATGCTGGTAATGAGGGAGAATTTGATTTCCAGAATTGGCACATTATGCATACTCAAAATGTCTAGTTTTCAACAAAAATTTTTGAGGCATGCAAAAAAGCAAGAAAATATGGCCCATACACAGAAAAAAATAAATGAATTAATAGAAACAATCCCTGATGAAATCCAGACATGGATTTACGAGACAAAAACATTGTTGACTCTTAAATATTCTCAAAGAACTAAAAGAAACCATAAATAAGATGTTAAAGGAAGCCAGGATAAAGATGTTTTACAGAAAGAATAATTTCAATAAGGAGAAAGAGATTCTACAAAAGGAACCAAATAAAAATTTTGGAGTTAAAAAGTTATGTAAATTGAATAATTCATTGGAAAGGTTTAATAATAGATTTGAGCAAACAGAAGTAAGAATCTATGAACTCGAAGCTAGGTGATCCAGTCTGAGAAGCAGAAAGAAAAATAATTAGTAAAAGTGAACAGGGCATAAAAGACCAATAGGACACCATTAAATATGTCACCATAGATAAAGTTGTGATCTCAGGAGAGGAGAGAGAGAAAGAGGCTGAGAGAATATTTTAAGAAATAATGACCAAAAACTTAACCAAACTTGAGGCCATACATGATTCCACATATCAAAGAAGCCTGAAGATGAACACACTGAGAGACCTAATAATTGAACTGCTGAGAGATTTAAAAAGGGTAAATCTTGAAAGTAACAAGGGGTAAGTGACTTTAACATACTGCCATATTTAACAGATCAGCACTGATTTTTCATTAGAAATCATGTATAATGGAAGACTGTGGGAAAACATAGTCAAAGGGCAGAAGCGAAAAAGGTATCACTCAAGAATTCTATATCCAGCAAAACTGTCCTTTAAAAAATCAATGAGAAATTAAGACATGCCCAGATAAAGAAAAACAGAGTTCTTCACTCATAGGTCTTGTCTTACAAGCAATGCCAAGGAGGATTTCAGAATGAAATAAAAGGACACAACATGCATACCAAGACAAAAGGAACAATTTTGAAAGTAGCTACATGGATAAATAAAAGTCAGTATTAATGTATTTTTGGTTTGTAGTATTTCTTTTTTTCTACATTATTTAAAAGACTACTGGGGAACCTGGGTGGCTCAGTCGTTAAGCGTCTTCAGCTCAGGGCATGATCCCGGCATTCTGGATTGAGCCCCGCATCGGGCTCCTCCACTGGGAGCCTGCTTCTTCCTCTCCCACTCCCCCTGCTTGTGTTCCCTCTCTTGCTGGCTGTCTCTCTCTGTCAAATAAATAAATAAAATCATTAAAAAAAAAAGGGAAAGGGCTTCCCTTCTTTAAATAATAATAAAAAAAGACTATTGCATGTAATTTCACAATATATACAGATATCAAATCATCATGTTGTACACCTGAAATATGATATTATATGTCAATTATACCTCAATAAAAAGTGAGTGAAAAAATATTTATAATTTTGATGGACACATATGTATAAAGGTGTAATTTGTGACAATAACAACATAAATTGGAGACAGGGTTTTATAGGAGTAAATATGTGTATACTATTGAAACTGAGTTAGTATTGTCTCAAAATTAAGATGTTAATTATATTACCCATGACTCTATAATAAAAAAAAATGCATCTGACCTTTATCCGTAGTTCTTTAATGGGACACTGGAAGCCTTTGGAATTTCTCGAGCAATAGTAAGTCATTATTATTCATGAATCTGTTGAATCACGCCTGACTTCCTGCTGAGGAAATTACTCAGGATGGGGGCTGGTCACTAGAAAGAACAACCACATTGGGGCACCTGGGTGGGTCAGTTGGTTAAGCATCTGACTCTCGGTTTCAGCTCAGGTCATGATCTCGGGGTCATGAGATCAAGCCCTGTGAAGAGCTGCAAAATTAGCAAGGAGTCTCCTTGGGATTCTCTCTCTCTCTGCTCCTCCACCCATTCATGCTTGCTTGCTCTTCCTTTCTCTCTCTCTCTCTCTGTGTCTCTCAAATACAATAAATAAATCTTCAAAAAGAAGAAGAAGAAGAAGAAGAAGAAGGAGAAGAAGAAAGAACAACCATGTTATTAGAATATTAGAAATTTGGGACTTGAGCCAGCATAGTATAGTGGACATATAATATATTAGTTTCATGTGTATAACATAGTGATTTGAAAATTTTATGCAGTATGTACTGTTCAACATAACTGTAGTTAATATGAGGTCTTTTTACTTTCCCCATGTATCTCCTTTTGTCAGAATGTCATATATTTGCGATCATACAGATTCTCAGGTTGGCTTTTTTCCCTCACTAAGTACTATGCATTTAAGTTTCTTCCATGTCTTTCCATGGCTCATTTCTTTTTAATGCTGGATAATAATCCATTGTCTGGGTGTATCACAGATTATTTATTCATTCACTTACTGAAAGACATCCTGGTGGCTTCCAAGTTTTAGAAATTACAAACAAAGCTGCTCTAAACATCCACATGCAAGTTTTTGTGTGGGCCTGTTTTCAACTCCTTTGGGTAAATACCAAGGGGCATGATTGCTGAATAATATGGTACAGTATGTTTGGCTTTGTAAGAAACCACTGAACTGTCTTCCAGGTTGACTGTGTCATTTTGCATTTCCACCAGCAGTGGAGTGAGAATTCCTGTTGCTCCACGTCCTCACTAACATTTGTTGTCAATGTCCCAGATTTTGACTCCTCTAATAGATGAGTAGTGGTGTCTCATTGACTTTTTAATTTGCATCTCTCTGATAACATATGATATGGATCCTCTTTTCCTATGCTTACTTGTCATTCGGACATCTTCTTCGGAGAGGAGTCTGGTAAGGTCTTTGGCCCAGTTTTTCATAGGATTTTTCATTATCTGATTGTTAATTTTTAAGTGTTTGTTGTATATTTTGGTTAACAGTCTTTTATCAGAGAGGTCTTTTGCAAATATTTTCTCCTATCCTGTGGCTTGTCTTCTCATTCTCTTGACAGTGCTTTGTGCAGGGCTGAAATTTTTTATTTTAATGAAATCTAGCTTGTCAATTCTTTCTTCCATGATCAAGTCTTTGGAGTTGCATCTAGAAAGACATTGCCATCCCCAAAGTCATGTAGGTTTTCTCTTATGTCACCTTCAAGGACTTCTAGCTTGTATTATAGTGCAAAGGTCTTTTTTTTAAAATATTTATTTATTTTAGAGAGAGAGAGAAAGAGTGGGGTGGAGATGGAAGGGTCAGAGGGAGAGGGAAAGAGAGAATCTCAAGCAGACTCCCCACTGAGCATGGAACACGACATGTGGCTTGATCCCATGATCCTGAGTTCACGACCTGAGTTGAAACCAAGAGTCAGATGCTCTATCAACTGAGCACACAAGCAACCTTTATAGTGCAAGATTCTTGGTGGTGAGTTCTTTTAGCTGTTGCATGACAGAAACCTGATGAATTTAGCTTTGTGTTTGAAAGACGTTTTCAATGTATAGAGAATTCTAAACCAAAATATACTTTTTTCCTTTCTCAGAACTTTAAAGATGTTGTTCCATTCTCCTTTCACTTGTTCTGTTTCTAAAAATACTGCCACATCTCAGGCCCCAGGTTTACCCCTGGCTGTTTTAATTTTTTTTTCTCTTTATTCCTGGTTTGAAACAATTTGGTCATGATGTGTCCTGGTGTTGTTTTCTATATATTTCTGGTACTTGAGTTTTGGTGATTTGCTTGGAGTTGTGGGCGTGTAATTCCCATCAAATTTATACAAATTCTGGCCATTATTTCTTCAAATATTTTTTTTCTGCTCTACTTCCTTCATCATGGACTTCAGTCACATGTATGTCAGGCCACTGAAAGCTGTCCCATAGCTAATGCTCTTTTTATTTTTTTTCTTAAATTATTATTTCCTGTGTTTCATACTGCATAATTTCTAATCCTGTTTTCATATTTGCTAATCTTTCCACCTATGTGAATCAGAATGTGCAATTTTCATACCTGAAATTTTAACTTGAATCTTTTTTTATATCTTCCATTTCTCTACTTAGTTTTTTAACTTATAAGATGAAGTTATAATAACTGCATAGGCTCTTCTTGTCTGCTAATTATAACATCTGTTTGATCGGTTCCAATTGCTTTAATTTTCTCCTTGTTGCTCATAATTTCTTACTTACTTGTGTACCTGGAAATATTTGACTGGATGTTAAAAATGATACATTTTTACCTTGTTTTGTGCTGGTGATTTTTAACTTCCTGTAAGTATTCTTGATCTAGGCTCTGGGATGTAATTAAGTTACTTTGAATCAATATGATCTTGTCAGGGTTAGTTTTTAAAAATTTTTAGCTGGGACTAGAACAGTGCTCAGGCTAGGGATAATGTTCTCCATCGCTAAACCAAAGCACAGCTGAGCACATCTCCTGATGCCCCCAGTGCTGGCTGGAAGCACTGGCTGTATCTGGACATGTATTTGAGGAGGCACTGTTTCCTCTAATGGTGCCAGGTGCTTCTTTGCCCAAACTCCTATTTTTCACATACACATGTGTTGTCAGCATTCAGATGAACACTCATAAGGAAACTTCTGATGGTCTCCAGAGTTCATGCTTCGTGCAGCTCTCTCCTTTCTGGGACTCCCTTGCGGTCTCTCCAGACTCTCAGATCTTCCTTTAACACAAGAGTCCACTCAACTCCGTCTTGTCTGTGCCCCAGCCTGAGCTTTCTGTCTCCAGAGGCTACTGCCCTGGGCTAGTGCAGCATCACATCTTTGTTTAATTTGTTGGCACAAGGGCAGTGTCTTGAAATCACTGGTTAATATATTTTGTCCAGTTTTTGTTGTTGGTTTTGTTGTTATTGTTACTTTAAGAGGGAGGTTAAATCTTATCTGTATTTTTTTTCTATTTTGGTTGAGTGTAAGTCTTTCCAATTTATTGAATTTTTAACTATACAATGTTATTACAATATTATTAAATATATTCCCTATGCTATACTTTTCATCCCCATGACTTAACTGTGAGACCTGAAACCATAAAAACCCTAGATGAAAACAGGTTTCAGGTCTCACACGTAGATCTTTAAGAGGCCTTAAAAAGAATAAATTTTGAATTTATTCTTGCATATGGTGTAAGAAAGTGGTCCAGTTTCATTCTTTTGCATGTGGCTGTCCAGTTTTTCCAACACCATTCATTGAAGAGACTGACCTTTCTCTATTGGATATTTTTGCGTCCTTTGTCATAGATTAGTTGACCATAAAAATGTGGGTTTATTTCTGGGTTTTCTATTCTGTTCCATTGTTGTATGTGTCTGTATTTGTGCCAATTCATTCTTTCCTGTTAAAACTGTATTTTTTTCTACATTGTTAATCATATTTGTCTATCTTACTACAACACATAGACACACACACACACACACCACATACATACGCCCACACACCTGTGTCAATAGTTCTGCTTGTGAGGCATTGTCAACATCCCTCATGAAAACTGCCAAGATACTTGGAGTTTGTGGATTGTGTAATCTTACTTCTGACCATTCATGCATTTTTCTCTTTTCCTATCATCCACTTTCAATTGGCAAGTCTCCATTGAAATATCTCTTTCCAGAAATCTTCAATGACTATCAAAATGAATTAGGTGGCTCCTTTATAAAATCCGCAACCTCCTGAGCTTTCTCTCAGATGGCATGTATTGCACTGCATGGCCATTGCTTAATTTTCCATTTTGATGTTAGACTGTGATTTACTCTCAGGGATGACTGGGAATTTTCACTAATGTAGTCAGCTCACCCAGCACAATTTATACAGCATGACAGAAGTTCAGGAATAATTCCCGAATTCATGGGTCTATAAAAATTATTTTTTTAATTTGGAACATTACAGGTATGTCCCTCTCCAAGAACAAAACTTTGCTGCATAGTTTAATGCTTGGGGATGTCAGTGATAAAGCAACCCGCTCAACTGTGTGCTTGAAAGACCATTTTTGAGATTGAGCAAAATCAGCTGATGTAGTCCCAAGCACTCACACTATTGAACAACATAATTATTTAAGCCTTTTCCTAATTAACCCTTTCAAAACTTTTAAAAAACTGACTAAATATTTAGGAAGCATAGGTTATTTTTATATTTTAATCTACACTGGATGATTCAGCTGAAAATCAACTAATTCAATCACTGTAGTTTAGTTTAAATGAATATATGCTCTGATTTTTGGATGATGTTATCATAAATACCAACCAAATTCAGAATGAGTCATAATATTTCTAAGGTATTTAAGCAATCAAGTCTCAGAACCAGCAGGAAGGGAAGTTAAGTGACAGAACTCATCCAGGAAACAGTCATCATTGGAAATGTGATTTTGCTTCAGTAGTGTATTTGGAGGGTGCCAAAAGAATGGCAGTGAAAGTATAAGAAAATAATCATGTCCTCTTAAATTCAATAATAGGCACAATGGATTCTTTTAAATAAATATAGCTGCACAAATCTATTTACTAGACTCCCTCCTAGGAAAAATAGCATGCATATACATGCATGTTAAAGGCACAATGAGTGGTTGGGAGGAGTGTTGACAAGTGCACATGGGATGTGGGAGTGAGGGGTCCATGAAGGCAGGGCGAGAGACTGCAAACAGCCACTTCCAGTTCAAGGATGGGTGAGTCTGTGGAAGTATAAACATTGTTAAGTTCCCACCAGATATAGTTACTCCCCAGGGTTTAAGCTGCCAAAAGAGAGTCTTGCCTTAATTGGGTAACTCCTGTAAGGTGGTTAGGGGTATGTTTAATTTGAAATCAGATACTAGGAGGGGTACCTGAGTGGCTCAGTTAGTTAGGGGCCTGAAACTTGATTTTGGCTCAAGTCGTGATCTCAAAGTCCTGAGATCAAGTCCCTCAGCGGGCTCTGTGCTGAGCGTGGGGGCTGCTTGGGATTGTCTCTCTCCCTTTCCGCTTCCCCTCCCCAAAGTCATGCTGTAAATAAATAAGTAAGTATATAAATAAATAAAATCTTAAAAAAAGAAAGCTCGGATAACATGAAATAGGAACATGCAACTTAAAATCACAAATGCCTTTTAATAAAACATAAGCCTCGCTATTTATTTTGATCGTAACATATAACTTATTTAACTTGCAGACATCTGGAAGTGGTGTTAAGGCAGGACCTCTGGGGAATCTGAGGAAGTTTAGAAAAGACCCAGATGTCTGATTGAATGATCTAGAGTGCAGCTTGGGTCTTGGGACTTCTATAGCCTCCTCAGGGGACCTAACATGTGGTGAAAGTGAAGAAGCACTCTGTTGTAAGAAGGAAGGCTTCCAAACATAAATTTTAAGGATTTCCCACAGAAACTTTCTGTAGCTCCACTCTCAATGCTATGTGTCTCCAATTCAGAGTTAGGAGAAATATTGTTCTTAGTGTTGTCCTTCTCGATTAACAAATACAGCAGTTTTCCTGGCCCATGCATTATCTCCAATTTTCTTTAATGGAGTAAATCCAGTGTTCCTGGTTTCTGGTGGCCATACGATTTCTTCAGCAAGCTGTCAACGTGAAGACACATAAGCGTTGTCTCTTAAGGGTAAGTCAAATAGAAGAGGGGTTCTTTATGGGGCTTGGAGCCAAGGAGGGTGGATCAGTAACCTTCAGGGATGAGGTGGCTTCGAATAGAAAGTAAGGGAAATTCTAAGAGGAGGGTCAGTGCCACGCAGTTGAAGAGAATATGTGGACAGAGTTTTCACGAGAAGGAATTCCGTAAGCCTTCATCCCAAACAGGTACTGTCATGGAGGCAATGACATTTGACCAGTCCCCAAAATCTCCCATATGGTAACTCTGTCTTCAGACACCATGTGCTGCCTAGGGAGGACAGGTGAATGGAGGACCAAGTCTGTAAAGTGAACTCCCATTTATTTTACCCCCAGTTCTGGTGATTTATCCTAAATGACGTGGAGAACTGGCTTTGGTTAGCTGGCGACTCACCTAAGTGCCCGAAAATACTAAGCGCAGGTTGAGAGACTACTTGAGCCTCTTTGCCTAAATCTATCCCCTTGTCTTGGTCCGTAAAATCATCTGAAGATGGAAGCGAGTGATCCTGTGGAAAAGCACGGCAAGCAAAAGGCAAAAGACAAATTTGACCTCAGAAGTTTAGAGTAGAGCACGTCTCATCATCCACGGTGGTGGATCTCCCTAAAGCAGACAGATGGGACACAGGCCCCAGGGACAATAGGGTGGGGGTTGCTAAGGAAATATCAGTGAGCAGATTCAGGGCCTTCCCTTTCCATTCACACTCTACACCTGGCCCTTTGTCAACAAAATGTCTTCTCTTGGCCTTGGGCTTCCCATATAGTATGTAGGGCAGAGAGTCACCTTTCAATCGGCAGCAATCCACTGAGTGTGTTTTGTCAAATTGTACTGTTCCAAAGACGACAGATGATTTCATACTAATATAAAGTAAGCACGCGCCAGATATTTTGCTCAGCTCGTGAATTAATGAGGGGCCACCGACTTACTCATATTAATTCCAGTCCAGGCAGCATTCGAGAACCAAAGGTATATAAAGGTAGTTCAGTGGATGGCTGGGTTAGATGCAATACTAGTTAATATCCAACACGGCCATAAGCCACACTACTCAGGATCCTGCGTTCCACTGAATGGGATATATTGTCAGCTCTGTGGATAAAAATCTATGTTGCCCTCTGCCTGTATAGGGTTGTAAGATAGCCTATGAGTGAGAAGGTCTGCACCAGCACTGCACAGAAAGACTACCCAGAAATTTCTTTTGCCTATTTCTAAATTAAAGGTCTGTTTGGTTTGAAGCCTGCATGAGGTGGTGGCAAGGCTGGAAACCACAGGACAGGCAGTAATTTCCCTGGGCCAGGAGGTGGCAAGCCCTTGCATACTGTTATCCCTCGCCCCATAGTGAGTGTTACTACTCACCGCCATTGCGGAGTGGACTACGGCTCACGGAAGTAAAGAAACATCCTCACATATTCTCTGGTTGGGGAAGATGGGAGTCCAGTGGAAAGCAATTCTTCTAATTCCAGAGTTCTAGGTGTCCTCTGGCACAACCTTCTGCTTCTGCTTCTGCTAAGGAGCTGTGTGACCCCCATCTGAAATGGCAGTCACCCTGAAAATATGCACTCAAGCCCTATGGGAGTGTGATTCAGAGCACACTTTCTTTTTTCTCTGCCTCAATTTGTGTTTCTTTTCAAACTGAGACTGGCCTGCTGTTAGATTCACTGGCTCTCAGCTTGCTGTGCAGGAAGATTCTACCTGCTTGCCTTCTCTTGTGCTGTCTCAGGAAAACATTCTGGGAAGTTAAGGAGCTGCTTCAGGGAAGAAGCGAAAGTGACTCCATCAAATCTCCCTGTTATTGCTTTACTGGTGAACAAAATAGTAGTGTCTTCTGGGGAGAGAAGATGGTCCCTATCAGTGGGAACTTCAAGCAAAATGTGCTCATGTGTTTACGATCGGTCACGATAGACACACCTAGGACTATGGATTTATAAGGCCTGACAGCATGGCAAATGCCCCATAAACTGAACAGTTACCTATAAATAAGTTAAATATAAATCAAAGATGTTTCATGACTCAGATCTCTCTCTTTCCCGTAGCATGTAGCTATATACATTGCTTAGAGACCTCACATGCTAAAATGGGTCAGCATGTGTCCAATATGGTAGGAAGAGTTCTGGAGACCCATGGCAACAGCCTCAGACCTGTCTCTGCATCACCTGACTCATGGTTACTTGAACCCTTGAAATTATGAATAAACATAGTTGTTGGAAAAGATCTGTGATTTGTGTGAGTCTGATTCTGCTTTACCTCAATCTCTTTGTGAATTTGCCCCAGAAATTCATGGGTCTGCCATGTACAGTTGTGTAGATTGGGTACTGCACAACTCTCAAGGGCTCTATTTGCATTGTAGACTGTGTACAGCTTCCTCTCCGTAGCATGGCCTGGGTGATCATATGTGTTAGCTCTCCCACATGCTGGCTTCAAAGGAAAGGGCTAGATCATAGAAGTCTTCATATTATTAATTCCCTTTGACATTTATAAGAATTGAAAACAAATTGCTATATTAACAAGAAAAGTATTCAAATTATGAATTGATTTGCATGATGGGACATGTGCTACCACAGGCTATGTTGGTTCTTACAGATGACTTCGTGATTGAGCTGTGTTCTGTTTAATACTAACTTGTGAAGAAATGCTTTCCATTAGGGATCAATCTCATTCTAGAAAAACTGACCAGTAAGGTTCACCATTACTCATCTCAATCAATTTCAGAGAAAAATCACATAATACTGAACAGGCCTATTGATAACAGGGAAGAACACCCTACGGGAAAAGTAGATACCGACATTATCAGAAAGCTGACCAGTTCATGGTCTTTAGCAGTAGTCAACAAATTTCTATATATTAAGCCCAGAGAACATGTATTTTGAGGTTTGGGGTTTCCTGGTCTCAGCTGTGGTTACTCATCTCTGCCAGATTCCATTCAATCTTTATTCACAAAAACAGGCAGTTGTCATTGTTAGTTGACTACTGGTCGAGAGGGAAGTGTGTGTCTGCTGATGGATTGTTGTTTCAATACTGCCTGAGTGCGGGATGGTTCTCATCTTAGAGGATTGCCCACAGAGGTTCTCCAAGATCACTTATTTGTAGAGAAAGGGAAATTTCTAAAGCCCATGGATCTGTACTGCATAGGAGGAGTACTCTGATGTGCCCTTTATATAGTCCGTGAGCAGATGGAGTTTCCTAGAGGAACAGTAAATGTTCTTGGTGAAAATGCCACACCCTCTGAGGAAGTCCTAAGGGGCCATGCTCTCTGACTCTCACCAAACTATGTCCAAAGCCCATTGTTCCCTTGCTGATTTCTGAGGGGAGTACAGAATCCAGTTCATGAGGCTGAGATTCCTCAGAGGTCTCAGGCAACAAGCAGTTCAGGTGATTCACAGGCAAGGACTGGGGCTGGTTCCCTAGGGGTGGCAGGAGGTGGACTTCTCAGGGGGATTCAGGAGCTAGATCCAGATACGTGTGGTCATCCAGCATTTTGGGTCTGAACTGGAAGTGCAGGATCATAGAGATGAACAAGAAGGCTTTGTTCAAAGGTAGAAATATAAATGAGAGTCGAATAAAACAAACCGAAAACAGAAATGGTCTCATAAATACAGAGAGCAAATTGGTGGTTGCCCAGTGGGCAGGAATGGGCAAAATAGGTGAAAGGGATTAAGAGGTATAAACTACCACTTACGAAATAAATAAGCCACAGGGATGAAAAGTACAGTGTAGGGAATGCAGTCAAATATTGTAATAACTTTGTATAGTGACAGATGGGAACCACAGTAATTGTCCAATCACTCTGTTGTACACCTGAAACTAACATAACATTATATGTCAACTGTACTTCAATTAAAAAAAAAAACCAACCCTGGGTGTTGTATGCAACTTATGAATCACTAAACTCTACCTCTGAAACTAATAATACGTTGTGTGTTAATTAAATTGAATTTAAATAAAAACAATTCTAAAAAGGACCACTGGGACTGCAATAAACTCATTAATAAGTAAAATAAACAAAAGGAATCAGAAATGGGAAAGACATCAATTGAAGAGTTCTGGAGTGAGACAGGGAAGATGCCCTAGTGATCATGGCAGACAGCCCTGGGAATGTAACTTGTTGGATACATCTGTGTGCCAAGCTAACCTAAAAGCACAGGAGTGAGTAAGATGTGGGTAAATGTTAAATGTGGGTAATTGTGGCTCAAAAATAACAATCAAAACTTAAAAAGGCTTTTCATATCCGAGTGTTTTAGATTTTTTTTCTCTAATGTTTAGCGGCTGTGGGAGTGTTTTAGAAGTAGACGGATTCTAAAGAGAACAGAGAGGTTATCTGATAGAAGCGAGTTATTTGTGGCTGTGCTGATTCCCTTTTCCTAGTGTGAGCCTTCTGGCCCGCCCTGCATTTCCAAGAGCTGATCTCAGAAGGGATTAAGGCCTCTTTACCCTCTTCACGAGTGGAGAGCTGTGACATTTACCTACGCCCGTGTTGCTGGGCAGAGTATCTTGCATCCATATCTCTCCTGTGGGCACGTATATCATGACAAGGA
The DNA here is from genome assembly GCF_002007445.2 of Ailuropoda melanoleuca. Lineage (NCBI taxonomy): Eukaryota > Metazoa > Chordata > Mammalia > Carnivora > Ursidae > Ailuropoda > Ailuropoda melanoleuca. The sequence continues at coordinate 112,496,702 of NC_048218.1, read as the reverse complement.
GCCGCAAACCCTGTTATCAGCTTTCTGATGTCACCATCCAAATCTTTAAGGTATTTATGGTGGGTTTAGCACAAGTTGTAGAGGGATAACTGATTTTTTTGAATGGGAGACTTCTGTATTATGCTGTTTCTTTAATGCGATGAGTAACAATTTGGGTCTGTTTCGCTATTTAGATTGGTAAGCATCCTTAAGGAAAAAAAAACACATTTGTAGCTTAGAAATGCCAATTCATTTGGCTTCCCAGAATGATTTGCAAGTGTAAAGCGCTTCCTCTGAGTAATGGAGTGTTGTTATGGTCTTCAGTAAGCAAGTAGTTCTGGCTGAGGCAAAAGGAGGAAGCCTCCCTCATTCCAGAGGAGATTAGATCACAGAGAAGCAGGCACATCATCAAATTGTTGTGAATAATGTGCTTTCCACACACATTCCTTCCGCTGGAATTTGGGTTATGTGGGAGTACAAGTGTCATCTAAGGAGGCCAGCTGTCTTCTTCGGCTGTGCCATTTATAGCATCCCCATGATCTGGATTCTGGTTCTCCGCTTTGCGATTTCAGCAATTTTGTTTTAAAGGCAACCAGAGTTGATCAGATGCAGGAAGAAAAACAGATGCTGAGTAAGAGACTGGCTTCCAAACCAGAGGCCAACTGGTGTGATGAGAATGGGAGATGTCCCTTCCTGGGGACAAGCTTAAGCTAGCAGAACCTTCTGTCCTATCTAGAAAGCTGAACTGGGTACAGTGTGAGTGCGGAGTCTCACTGGTACAACAGTGGACATTTATCTTTCAGAGACCACCCTGCATGTGGGATAAACACTGGATACATCAGATTGTTTTTAAAACTCATGATGACATATGAGTTAGGACTGTTACTATCCTTAATTTCCTCAGCCAGAAGTGACATGGCCAGTGAGTGGTCAGGTGGGGTGTGACCCCACACAGGCTGGCACAGATGCTCTCTTTTTCTTTTTTAATTTATTTATTTGAGAGTGAGAGAGAGAACATGGGGGAGGGGGGGAAGAGGGGGAGGGAGAGAGAGAATCCCAAGGAGACTCCGTGCTAACTGCAGAGCCCAACTCGGGTCTTGATCTGACAATCTGAGATCATGACCTGAGAAATCAAGAATCCAATGTTTAACCTACTGAGCCACCTCGGCGCTCCCAGATGCTCTCTTCATCTTGACCTTTAGCACCCATGCCAGTAGGTCCACACACCGTACCTACTATAACACACAGCAATGTAGTTCTCTTCTGTGCTCCTCAGATCGGGTAAGATGTAGTGTCCTAACTAGGCCTTGTTTAAAAAGGACTTCTGGCCCAGTGATTTGAAAGTCACACATTTGCCAGCGAAGAGAATACCCATCTCCTAAATTCATTTCATTCAGTTCATTTCAGGGCAACTCAATTCAACATCCAATGAGTACATGCTTTGTGCTTAATATCTGACACATGTTATTTCATCAAATCTTCACAATAAGCTGGTCGTCCTCTTTTGACATATGAAGACATGAGGTGCAGATATCTTAATTTTCTCCAAGTGTTCAAAATTGTGTTGCAAAATGTTGAAGAGCAAACTTTCGGAAGCAAAGGAACCTGGTTCCAATCAAGATGCTGCCATTACAGCCTCCTTGATGCTGAGTGATTTATAACCTTGGAGAGAATATCCCAGCTACACGGAGGTGTCATCCAGACAGAAGGTGATTATTCAGTGAAAGTGCTCTTTAACCACTATGCAGCTATTTTCAGAAAAATGGTCAGGTAAAAATCATGCTGCCCTCTTTGCCTGTTTGACACCATTCAAAAACAAGGATGAGAACACCAGGAAACAGCTCTACTCCTGGAACGCAGCGTACAGGGAAAGGCTGATGTGTGGACTGGAGTGCAGGCAGGACCATGGGAGGTGCTGATGTCTGTGGCTATAGATTACAGACAAAGCAGGACAAAGTCACAGAGCCTGTCCTCTCTGGAAGCAGGGTGGCTATGGCAGGAGACGGCCTCCACCCGGGTGCTCCGTGCTGTGGCTGGGGAGGAAGACGTGCACACCATGATCCTGTGGAAGGGTGGAAGTTCATGCCAGTGGAACATGACCTGCTCCCTCTTCCACACAAACTTTCTACAAAATCTGGATCTCGGAAGACCTCAGCATTCTATGTGAATAATGATCAAAAAGCAATCAAGAGTTTCATCCATGCCATTACATTATTAGTACTTCTTTCCCTTTGGTGGCTGAAGAATATTTCATCATATGCATAAACCACATTTTGTTTGATCCATTCATCTGTCAAAGGGGAGTGACTGGGTATGAGGTCTCCTGGGAGGTGACAAAGATGCTTTTGAGCTAGAGGGAGGTGCTTGCACAACATTCCCAAGAACCATATCTTGGGAAAAAAAGTCACTGAATATTCTGTAGTGAATTCAGACAGTTCAGCAAATTAATTCTATCAATACAGATTTTGTAAAGGGGCGCCTGGGTGACTCAGTCAGTTAAGCATCTGACTCTTGATTTCAGCTCAGATCATGATCTCAGGGTCGTGAGATCGAGCCCCATGGCTGCGGGCTCCATTCTTAGTGTGGAGTCTGCTTGTCTCTCTGCCTCCCCCTACTGGCACACACTCTCTCTCTCTAAAACAAACAAACAAACAAATAAATAAAATCTTACTTTAAAAAGCATAAAAAAACACAGATTTTGTAAAGACAAATAAGATGGCAGAGAAGATATAGCCTGACAGATCCCAAGAAATGAACTCCCCCAGAGTCAAAAGTCAGCCCTCAAAAGACCACGAGAAAAATGTGCCAACCAAGCCAACTCAGATTACCAGAGTCTCTGAAAGAGGTAACTTTTCAATTCAGCGGTTCCATGACTGGCAAATAACTAGGTTTCCAAAGTTGTAGGAGTGCAATAAAAATTCTAGGCGGACAGAATGTAGGAGCCTGGCACAGAGAGAGTCAAACATACAATAGGATAGAGAATATGGCAGACATTTTGTTAGGGGGATTACTGAAAATTAGTATAAAATGAGTAAATTATTGGGGCACCTGGGTGGCTCAGTCGGTTAAGCATCTGCCCTTGGCTCAGGTCATGATCCCAGGATCCTGGGATTGAGTGCCAGGTTGGGCTCTCTGCTTGGCAGGGAGCCTGCTTCTCCCTCTCTTCCCCGCTTGTGCTCTCTTGCTATCTCTGTCTCTGTCTCTCTCTCTCTCAAATAAAAAATAAAGTCTTTTTTAAAAAATGAGTAAATTATCTATGGAAGAAAGTTACCTTAGGAAAGTCATTGGTGAGATAAGGACATCCCCATATTTTACCTAAAAACTGAAATGTACATAAAGTCATATTCACAATTAGATAATCATAGATAATTGTTGCTTCCTTTACAATTTATTTATCAAAATATGTGTTGTAAAAGTTGTTTTTTGATTAAAAGGATAAAAGACCAAAAAATAAAAAATAAAAAGAATGTAGGAGCCTGGAATCTATATAGTTTAGAATCCTATAAACTTAGTTTAGTCGTATCTGCAAATGAGTCTTACACCTTTGGCTAAAAAGTTGTAGATATCACTAATCTAGATGAATGGGTGACATATATATTTGAAAAAATCAGTATCAGGAATTGTATCTATATATTTAAAGATGTTAGAAGGTAGACCCCCAAATATGTTCCAATAAAGCTTGGAAACACACACACACACATGAAAATGGAGAGTCTCAAGACAGCTTGTGAGAGTTTTTTGCTTGGAAGTGGGAGAAACATCACAATACTATAGAATATAATTAGGGCCAAAATATTCATAGCACCTATTATCACAATCATCGAAAATACTGTTGCATATAAAATAAAATGGCACAATCTAACAATGGCTATTGATGATCAAAAGCCTGTGGGAGTATTGACCTGACTTTCCCATGTGCCTCCCTACAGGAGAAATCCTGCCATCAAGAGAGAAATTTTTAAAAATTAGTCACTGGCTTAAACAATACATGAGATAATATTAAAACCCACATGATTACTACTTGGTCAAAAGGTTGGACTCACTGATCCTACAGCATTAGGATCAGAAAGAAGGCTAAGTGTCACTGTAACAGTATCCTTTGGGAGACACAATGCTAAAGTGTATAAATCAAGAGAGAGAGAGCGCGACAGAGAGAGAGAGAGGGAGATCCAACTGAGTGTGCAGGAACAGAAATAGATCTCAATGCTCTTCAGAAAGCCAGGTATCAAGACTGGAATGTCAATGACTTACAGAAATATATAACGCAGGAAGAAGGAAATGAATACAAGGTAAAGGTTTGGAATTCAGTGGTTATTCAATAACACATGATGACAAAGTTAACCAAAGTATCCAGTAATGTAGAAGGCATGAAAAATCAAAGATTGTTAATATGATCTTAAAGATGTAGACAAACAGGGGGTGCCTGGATGGCTCAGTTGTTTAAGCATCCGGCTCTTGATAGCGACTTGGGTCATGATCTCCAGGTCAAGGGATTGAGTCCCACATCAAGCTCTGCGCTCAGCGGGGGTCTGCTTGATATTCTGTCTGTCCCTCCCCCTGCCCTTGCTCCCTGTGAGTTCTCTCTCTCTCTCTCTCTCAAATAAATAAATAAATAAATAAATAAATAAATAAGTAAGTAAATAAATCTTTTTAAAAAAAGATGTATGCAACCAGAGCAATGCATCATATGAAGCAATCATGTCTTTACAAAAAAAGTATATTGTATGAAGATAAGGTATTATCAGCCAGTGGATCAAATAAAGCTAAGGTTGCATAAAATGAAATATAGGACCCAAGTGCAAGAGTTCACACATGGATAAGAATAAAACAAAATAGGAAATCATGGCTGTGGTGCTAAGAGAAATTGTCAAATAAATTAGATGTAATCTCCAGAGGAGCAACAATGACCACATGGTTTTGCTAGTAGACCTATAGTAACCAGTCATTCCTGGCACTAGTCTTCTAGGTAACAGAAGGCTAACTCTACTCTAGAAGTAATTGAATTAAATTTGGGAGAAAAGTTTATGGAGGTACACATTGAGAAATGATTCCCGTGAATGATGTCTAGCTTTGTAAGCACAACAGAAATAAAGATGGAAATACGAAAGCATTACTTCTCTAGATGAAAAGCCAAAACCCAAGAATTGCATGTGGGGTGTTGGAATATGCACCAAGTAATGAATATGTTCAAAAGGGGGCAATTAGCTCTTCTGGGGAAAAGAAGTAACTGTAAGAAACAGCCTCTTCCTCACTTATGTCAAGTAAGTTTACATTTACATAATGAGGTAAGCGTCCTAAGTCACCAAATGGATGAGGCCATCAAGAAGACAGTAGAGGACAGTAAATATGCAGATTTAATGATGAAAAATTCCCTGAGAAGGTATAGACCACGTGTCATTTTGGAGATGCATCATCTTTTGATTTGGACTATTGGAAAGACTGGACCAAATGGAATCATTTTGATATTGCTGAGTTAATCAAAGGTGTTATTCTAACAAGTACCGTAACTGTATTATTGGTAATAGTAAGCAAGGAGAGATGACTCCTAAATCCTCCCGATGGGAAATGTGTGCTGCGGTGCAATCCACAGTATCTTTAGCAAATCTAGATTGAGAGGAGAATTGATCTAAAAGACATGATCATGACACTCCACTATTAAAGATGCATTTTAATAGCTTTCTTGAAATATAATCTATATGTGTAGTTTGCCCACTTAAAGTGGACAAGTAAATGGTTCTTAAGTATATTTGCAACATGCAGTGCTCACCACAGTCTCATTTTAGAACATTTTCATCAATCCTCAAAGAACCTAGTATCTCTTAGCAGCCACTCTCCATGCTCCCTGCTACACCCTGCACCCTCTCCCTCCGTCCTCTGCAAACATCACTATACTTCCTATTTCTAAGGATTTGTCTATCTGGAATTTAATATAAACGGGATCACACCATACGATAATTTTTGACACCGGTTTTCTCACTTAGAATAATATTTTCAAGATCCACCCATAATGCAGCATGTACCAGTACTTTGTTCCTTTTCATTGTTGAAAAATAATCCATTGTATGGATATTTCATGATTGGCTAATCCACTCGTCAATTAAGATGTATATTTGAAACCATCCATCCTTCAAAGCTTTCTTTTAAATATTTAATTAATTAATTAATTTAGAGAGCATGAGCAGGGGAAGGGGCAGAGGGAGAAGGAGAGAAAGACTCTCAAGCAGACTCCCCGCCGAGTGTGGAGCTCAATGTGGAGCTCCATCCCATGACCCTGAGATCATGACCTGAGACCAAAGCAAGAGTCAGATGCTTAACCAACTCACCCACCCAAGCACTCCAAAGCTTTCTTAACAATGCCATACAGTCAGGGTGCCTGGGTGGCTCAGTCAGTTAAGTGTCTGCCTTTGGCCCAGATCATGATCCAAAGGTCCCGGGATCGAGCCCCACGTTGGGCTCCCTGCTTGGTGGAGAGTCTGCTTCTCTCTCTCCCTCTCTCCCAGCTTGTACTCTCTCTCTCTCTCTCTCAAATAAATAAATATAAATAAATAAAACAAAACAAAACAAAAAAAACAATGCCATACAGTCTTAGATTTACCAAGAAATAGTCTTCATCATATAATGATAAAATGGGATTTAAGGATGAGATGTCCTAGAGTGGTTGTGTTAAGTGTGATTTGATGCTTGCAAGTGCTCTCTCACTCTTCATTTTAACTTGTATATATAAATGTGCTTTGTTTGTATTCACAACTAGAATTCCCACAGAAATGTCATCTTGCTGATAAAAATGTTTTCCTGCTAAAACTGGTCACCTCAAAGTTGTCAATGGGTTGTAGCAAATGTGCTTTGGAAAGTACAGACATTGTTCTGGAATGTATTACTAAAGAGTCGTATGACTCCTCAACAAGTTATACTTTCAGTTTTGCAAGGAGTTACCCAACTTTGTAGAATCAAGAAGAATGTGGCTGATGCACCTGTGGGCCAATAGAATGTATGGTACATTCGAGGAGACCAGGACCCTACTATATGACCCCCACCTTCCTACCTGGGCTGGAACACTGGATCTCTGCATCTCCCTTGAGTGTGCTGCGATGGCTGCAGAGAACCACATACTGACCATAGGTGGCTCTTTTTTAAATCCCCCCCCACCAGTTTGATTGAGGTATAATTGATACAGATCACTGTAAAACGTGTAGGTATATAGCATAATGATTTGACTTATATATGTTGTGAAATGAGTACTCCTATAAGCTTAGTTAGCACCCATTATCTGATCTAAGTATGATAAAAAGAGAAAACAAAAAAGGAAAAGAAAAACACGTGATTTTTCCTTGTGATGAGAATTCTTTGGATTTACTCTCTTAGCAACTTTCATCTGTATTATACAGCTGTGTTAGCTATAGTCATCACGCTGAACACTGCATTCCTTTTTTTTTTAAAGATTTTATTTATTCATTTGACAGAGAGAGAGACAGCCAGCGAGAGAGGGAACACAAGCGGGGTGGGGGGTGGGAGAGGAAGAAGCAGGCTCCCAGTGGAGGAGCCTGACGTGGGGCTCGAACCCAGAACACTGGGATCACGCCCTGAGCCGAAGGCAGACACTTAATGACTGAGCCACCCAGGTGCCCCTGAACACTGCATTCCTAGTATTTATTTATTTTGTAAATGGATGTTTGTATCCTTCAGCCACCATTCTCCTATTTCCCCTCCCCCTCCCTTCTAGTAATCACACATCTGATCCCTTTTTCTGTGAGTTTGATTTTTTTAAAAAGATTTTATTTATTTATTTGAGAAAGAGAGAGACAGAGCAGAAGCAGGGGGGAGCAGTAGAGGGAGAAGGACAAGCAGACTCCCCACTGAGGATGGAGCCTGATGGGGGGCTCAATTCCAGGACCCAGGATCATGACCTGATCCAAAGGGAAGAGCAACAACTTCTCTGGGTAAGCAGTAATCTATTTTGAGGTGATACTTACCTGACTGAGAAACCCAGGCACCCTGATTTTTTTTCATTTCACATACGAATGAGATCATTCAGCATTTGACTTGCCTGACTTGTTTCTCTTAGCATAATGCCCTCAGGATCCACCCATGTTGTTGCAAGTGGCAGGATTTTCTCATTTGTGTGGTTGAATAATACTCCATTGTGTATATATACCATTACTTCTTTATCCATTCATCTATTGATGGATACGTAGTGTTTCTATCCCTTGACTACAGTAAATAATGCTACTGTGAACATGGGGGTGCAGATATCTTTTCAAATTTGTGTTCTTATTTCCTTTGGTTATATTCCCAAAATTGGAGTTGCTGGTAGTTCTATATTTAATTTTTGAGGAAATTCTGTACTGTTTTCTAGAGTGGTTGTATAGCTTATAATCCTGCCAACAGTGGACGAGGGTTCCCCTTTCTCCATATCCTGACCAGCTTTTCTTCTGTCTTGTCTTTTTGAAGACAGCCATTATTATGGTGCCAGGTGGTATCTCACTGTGGTTTTGATTTGCGTTTCCCTGATGACTAGTGATGTAATCATCTTTCCATGCACCTGTTGGGCTTTCATACATCTTCTTTGGAGAAATGTCTGTTCAGGTTTTTTGTCTGTTTTGCAAATTGCATTTTTTTTTACCATTGAGTTGTAAGAGGGTTTTTTTTTGTATATATTTTTTAGATACTAACCTCCGTCAGAAAAATGGTTTGCGAGTTTTTTTCCCCATTCCATAGGTAGTTTTTTCACTTTGTTGATGGCTTCTTTTCATAAGTTGGTTCTAATCCTTTGTTTTGGGATTCATCTGTGTTGTATTATGTATCAGTAACAAACTTCTCTGGGTAAGTAATCTATTATGTGGAGACACTACATTTGTTTATCTAGTCCCAGGTGATGGACATTTGGATTCTTTTCCACATTTGTAATGTCATGCATATTCGCACATAAGACTGTGTCAATATGTATTTTTGTTTTTCTGGGATAAATACCTAGAAGTGGTATTTATTATTGGAACTACTGGATCATATCATATATGTAACTCTTTAGGAAATGGCCAGTGTGTTAAGGTGGAAACAGTATCTTACAGTCCTGCCTGTAGCGTTGGAGGGCTGCAGTCCCTCCACATTGTCAACAACACTTGGTACCATTGATCTGTGTGATGACAGCCATCCTAGTTTGCGTAGAATGTGTCTTGTTTACTTTTAATTTACTTTTTCCTAGTGACTGATACTGAGCACGGCAAAGCAAAGTAACTGGATTAGCAAAAGCAATTTTGAAGAAAAGAAGGAGAAAGAGGAATCACATTACCCAATTTCAAAATTTACTCTATAGTTAATGACAATTGAATTGGCGTGACGCTGGCTGAGAGCAGGGCATGTGTCAGTGCAGTAGACTGGAAAGTCCAGAAATACACCCAGTGAGCACAGTCAACTGATTTCAAAAAGGCACAAGAACAATGTTATGGTGATGGAATAATTGGACAAATATAGGCTAAATAAAAAATAAACAAGTGACACAGTTTTCATACTTAATTAAAAATTGTCTGAAGATGGATTATAGTGAAACGCTCTAAAACCTTTACAAGAGAACATAATAGAAAAATCTGAGACCTGAGTTTAGGTGAAGTGTTCTTAGATGTGATCCCCGGAACATGAACCATAAAGGGAGAAAAAATTAAAAGCCCGACTACACCAAAATGAAAGACTTGCTCTGTGACATACCCTGTTAAGGAAATGAAAAGAACAGACACAGACTGGGAGAAACTATCTGCAAATCACGTTATCAGACAAGGGTCTTGTGTCCTGAATATAGATGGAACACTCTGAACTCCACAGTAAGGAAATGAACAATCCTATGATAAAATTGCCCCCAAACTTAAAGTGACACTTCGACAAAGCAGATCTATAGCACTGAGCACATGAAAAAAAGTTCAACATGGTTAACCAGTAGGTACATGTAACTTAAAATAATGATCAGAGAGCATGCACACGTGTTAGAATGGCAAGACAATGCAACACAGTACAATGCAATGCATCACAACACAACACAGCACAACTAAGTACCAAACGTGGAGGGGGAGGCAGAGAAAACGGATGTCCCCTGTGTTGCTGAATGGGAATGTCAAATTGTACAGACACTATGAAAAATACTTTGGGGTTCTTATAAAATTAAAGTGAACTAAGCTTCCTGTATGACACAGCAATCACACTCTTGGGCATTTATTTTAGAGAAAGGAAAACTTACATGGGCTTAAAAACCCATGTTTATTTGCAATAATAACAGACTTGTTTGTGATAATAACAAACTGAAAGCAACCCAAATGTCTATCAGCAGGTGAACAGACACAGAAAGCGTGACACTTCCACACAATGGAATACCGCTCCTTAATAATAAGAAAATCAACTATTGATACACCCAACAACCTTTATGGATCTCAAAGGCATTCCTCTGAGTGAGAAAAACCAATATTGAAAGGTTAGCTACAGTATGATTCAATTTATATAACATGCTCAGAATAACAAGAATATAGAGACAGACGGAGGAGCGACTTTCAGGGATTCGGGAGGGGAGCAGGTGTGAATATAAAAGGGCAGGAGGAGAAAGTCCCCGGTGGTGACAGGACCCATTCTGTCTGGGCGGTGGGGTTGGCTCCAGGAGTCCGTTCATGTAATACCATATCATAGACCTATACACACACAGCTATAAAATGGACACACACACACAAACTGATACCATCTGAGGACCGCCTGTAGTTCGGTTCACTGTATCATGCGCCGTCCATATCCTGGTTTTGATAATGGACTAACCTTACGTAAAATATCACCGGAAATTAGTTCACAGGAATTCCTTGTGCTATTTGTGCATCTTCTTGGAGTCTGCAATTATTTCAAAGTAAAAAAATTTAAAAGAAAAAATAGTCCTTAAACAAAACTTATAACCGTATTTTTTCTAGTGAGGGTATCTTAGTGTTCCTACAGAGACCGGCTTGCAGCTCTCAATATTTCTGTACTGGATGAAGTTTTTACACTGACAATGAGTAGGTGAAAAAAAATAGAAGACAGTACCATTACCAAATATGAGTATGTGAATGGTAATTCGAGTTTATGAGCCAGTGTCTTGTGAGGCTATTTTCTAGGAGTTTACCCTCTGAATTCAAACTCTCTATAACACACTATGCCTTGCTGCTGATTCCTAAGCTCATTTTAGAGAAATTCATAATTTCTTTTTGAAATTTCCCCAAGTTACAAGATCTTCTAGAAAGTGCCAAAATTTGGCAGATGAAACTATCTCAGTAGAGGTGATGTGTGAAAAGAGGCTTTCTCTCTGAGGCCCTGGGATTTTAGCCCGTCAATCCTACAACTGACTTTTATTCCCCTCTTTCCCCCACCGACCAGTTCTTCCTCCTGCTAGAGTGAGTCCTTCTCAAAAGTGATACCTTTGAGCTTTTCCCGAATGACTCGTTGGAAAAGAAAGGAGAGAGAAAGGAATCCTTTGGTACTGCTCTTTGGGGGCACGATAATTAGTCGAGAATCCAGGATTTTTAAGGTTTCCTATGCCTGCTTATTTGAAGTCCATTTTAGCTTGAAAGGACTGGAAACTTCTTTCTACCTGTCTAGATGCCTGCACAGAGTGGTTTTGAACCAATTGCAAATGAAGCGTATTTAATGCTACTTTTCCCTCAGGCCCCCAACACTCCTGTGGGTGTAGTGGGGGTGCATGGATGGGAGATTCCCAGCGAGGACCCTGGGGGTAAGAGTGAGCATTAGGCACTAATGCTGGAGGATGGGGCTTGACTGTTCACAGGGAGGAAGGACTGCTTTGTCCTAGACCAAAGGGTATGACTTGAGTGGCCTGGTCATGTCCCCTCTACCCCAGGGTCCCAACCTGTCCACATTATTCTCCTGCCATGATTGGTCCAGCCCTTAAGTGGAAGGCTGGCCCATCCCATGTGGAGTCCCAAAACTACCATCTCAAAGACAGATCAGGCAGTGATTTTGAGGAGAAGTGTTCAGCATCCTGTTGTTTTCCTGAAGATGCTTTCCCCAACGGGGGCCCTGCCAGCAAGAAGCACATCTCTGCCTGCAGCCTGAGTTTCCAGGCTTCTTACCCAGGGCCCGAAGGCTCAGGTCCACCATCACAGCCGGATTATATCTACTAGATTTGTTCTGGTGGAAGAGCTTTGTTCCTCACCAAGGATTGGCTCATAAGAACAGAAACTACCCCTGCACTTGAGGTTTGTTCCAGAACGCCTTCCTAAACCCAGATTCCGTGCATTTATTTGACACAATGAGCTGAAACGTGCCACGGGTCAAGTCTATGATGGAGAGATAGGAAGATGGAGAAGGTCCTAGGCTGCGGGTGCTCAGACGGATGCCTACTCTCGTCAGGGACTCCTGAGGGGATGTGTGGACACCTCATCTGGTGAATCACTGTAAATATTTACACAAGTTTTGGCCCAGAAGGATCCGACTACCATTAGCCAAGGGAGTCCTTTTGTTCAGCCAAGGCCAGCCTCACCGATGAGCTCAAAAAAGGCTTGGTTTTCTTCTCGGGTCATTTCTCTGGAAGCACACCTCAGTGTTGGCTGGGAAGCTGAGCTGGAGGAAAAACTCTCAACTCAACAAACGTAGCATTTTCTTCTAATATGTAGAACAGAATTTATTCAGGGGCACCTGGGTGGATTGGTCGGTTAAGCTTCTGAGTTTGGTTCAGGTCTATGATCTCAAGGTCCTGGGATCAAGCCCTGCATCAGGCTCTGCAGTCATTGGGGAATCTGCTTGAAATTCTCTCTCTTCCTCATCCTCCCTCCCACCCTGCCTCTAAAAATAAATAAATAAATCTGAGACAAAAATAAAGAAAAGCAAGCCACGTGCTGTGGGTATGGGGAAGTCGGGAGGGGGAATGTGCGAGAATCGACTCTGTAGCTAATGACACTGGTCAGCTGAGAGAGAAGTGCTAAATCACTGCACGCAGCATGAACAGCTTGATGCGGCTTGCTGCCAGCCCCACACATGTTTAACTAGCCTTGAACAGCGACGTAATTGGTATCAATGGGAAATGCTTAGAGAAAGCAGGAACTTTTCAGTGGAGGCGTCTAGGATGCCTGCGATTCCACTCGCTTTCTTGTTTGTGCCCTAGATGATATTTTTTAAAAAAAACCTACCCATCCAGTAATGGAAAAAAAAAAAAACCCTCATCCGATAATGGGAACTAGCATGGGACTGAGGGGAAGATGTTTGCTGTAAGAGGAACGTATCGAAGCAGCTAAGAGAGTGAAGAACGAACACTTTCGTTTCCTGTAACAAGGAGAACTGCATAAACCAGAGCTCTCCCCCACTTCCGCCTCTAGCAATTCCAGATACAATAAAACATCAGATACATTTAGGGAAATGGATCCTAATAAAGAAACAAAGGCCTATGTCCAGAAAGGCCATGGCATCCCTGAAGGGAATGACCATGAAGGCGAGCACATGGGTTTTAATACCAGAATGGGTCAGAAGAAGAGATAGAGGAGCCTCCATAAACACGTGAGATAATGAGATTGTCAGACAGACATAAAACAGGCATTCTCAAGGGGCTGAAAGCACAGAAAGGGGACAGGCACTCTTCAAAGGGAAAGTGGCCGAGTTTACACGACCGAAGAATCGTGGATCTTTTAAGTTTGAAGAAACACGGTAAATGCTGACCTGGATCCATAAAGATAAAATGGACGCCTAGAAACATCAGAGAGAACCAGCGAGCCATTATAGGCAATAAAAATCCTAAACACATCCACAATATTAAAAAAAATAGTGGAACACCAAAGCCAACAAAAATGATTCTATTTTTCCCCAAGGAAAATAACAGAATACATTTTCGAAAGTGCTGAGAGAAAGTAATTACCATCCTACAGCCTGTGTCCACCTGAAATAAGATTCAGGAGTGAGGATGGAATTAGGATATTTGAAAGTGTTTATAATCCCATTCACAGATGGCAAGGTATTGTCATCTACTACGTTCAGTTTTCATTTCCAACTTGTTCATGTAGGAAAGTGTTTGAAAAGGTAATAATTATTGTTTCCAAATCCTAGCAACTAGGATTCTGGATATACTATAGTAATATAGACTACTTACATACACTCACCTGGAGATTGCAAGGGAGAAGAGAGATGGGACCCCTTTGCCTGCCTGGAGGGATCAGAGCTATAAGGCACAAATGTTTGAAGGCGCTGGACTCTACAGTCACCCTGAGCCACAAGGGCTATGGTTTGTGCCTCACTGTGGTAGCACCCTTATCCTGACATCTAGCTTGTCATTGCAATGGGAGCTCTTGAGGATAAGGACAGCGCACATCCTCATTAAGCCATTAGAGATTCTGTTGGCCAGTGGAATATATCCTAAATTGTGTCCCTGTAAGATGCTGGAGTTCCATGATGCATGGGTTATGTCACGATGAACATATTATGCGTGGAGAATAGTAGAGAGGGGAAAATCCACTCTCAAATAGGTGAACATAACCAGGAAGAACTCACTTTGGCTTGAAGACAACTTCGTCTTGTCTGCAAAGATGACAACAAAAACGTCTACTAAACAGGATGTAGTTAACCTGGAACGCACACTAGGGCTGTGTCCCAAAGCTTGTGCCATGTGTGGGTTGGTCTATGTGAACTCAAGATGTCTCCCAGAATTAATTTCTATGATTCCAATGAGTCTACTGCATCATTTTATAAAACAACTTTGGCCCATTTTCTGATTTTTCTGATTTTATTATTCTACTTTCAGAGTAGTTTGTGTGATTTCTTCTGCTGAAAGCGATGATTGGAAGTTTCTCTTTCTTTTGAACTCCAGAGACATAACTATCAATGTGAAGACACCTGAGGATGCTTATCAGAGGTAACATCATCAAATCATAAACGGAGTAGGGATATCATGAAAATGAAAACAGTATCGTTTCTCCTTTATCCTGGATCTTCCTTCGGCTGTTTCACTCAAAAGGGGAACAAAGCCCTTGGCATGAGATGGCAAATTGCACCTCTTTCACCTCAAATTTTTCACTGTACAATTCCATGTTATCATTTCTTCTCAGGATTATTATCATTACATTTGGACTGGACTGCGTCCCACGGACATTCAGCTGTAATCGGTATTTGTAATCTCAAGTTGAGGAAATATTCACTTCTGAAAAATCACTATCATTATTCTAACATCAAAGTACATTCGGCTCAGAATTGCCAATGAGCACACATTTCTCTGGACTCATTCTTTGCCCTTTACTACAGCCCCTTCCCTGGCCAACCTTTGCTTGACCTGGAACACAGTGGAGCCATTGGGAAAAATTTACCACCCTCTTCTTTCATGAGATCTAGGATAAACCATTGTTAGGAGGCTGGAAGAATCTTATAAGTTGGAAGTTTTAAAAAATAATTCAATTCAATTCAATTCTTTAAATTTCTTTAAGATGTATTTATTTATCTGAGAGAGAGAGCAGCAAAAGGGGCAGAGAGAATCCTCAAGCAGACTCCCTGCTGAGTGGGTAGCCCTATGCAGGGCTTGATCTCATGACCCTGAGATCATGACTTGTGCTGAAATTAAGAGTCAGACGCTCGGGGCGCCTGGGTGGCTCAGCGGTTAAGCGTCTGCCTTCGGCTCAGGGCGTGATCCCGGCGTTCTGGGATCGAGCCCCACATCAGGCTCCTCCGCTATGAGCCTGCTTCTTCCTCTCCCACTCCCCCTGCTTGTGTTCCCTCTCTCACTGGCTGTCTCTATCTCTGTCAAATAAATAAATAAAATCTTTAAAAAAAAAAAAAGAGTCAGACGCTCAACAAACTGAGCCACACAGGCACCCCTATTATTCCAACTTTGTATATGAAAAAGTCCTAAAGAAGTTTATTAACTTCTCCAGTTAAATTGTGGGCCTGGGATTTTAACCTAGTTTTGCCTGTCTTGGTCTGTAGTGTTTAAGAGGGAGACCCAGCATTTGACACATCCTATGAAAGGTGGGCCCTACAGATTAACTCAAAAGCATCCATATTCAGGAAACAAGAAAAGAAAACTGTAAAAACTTGACATGTTAAATGAAAATAGCAACAAAAACATCCACTAGATGGAACAAAGTTCAGCTGGGATCCACAGCAGGAATGTGTCTGTGTAGTGAAAAAAACACGTTTTCCCAAAGAGAAACTTTTGCCCTCAGCCAGTGGGAGGTGATTTTGAGGCCCTGGTATGTCCTGCCCAACTGCAGTGTCTTTATTCTCTTGGGGGCTTTGGTCCCCAGACAGACTAATACTGTGGTCTCTGATGTGGACTTGAGACTCATTGTATGAGTTCTGGCTTCTGCGGGAAGATGAAAGCTACTAGCCCACCACTCCAAGAGGGACGGGAGACTGAAGGTCAGCCAGGTGGGCAGTTGTGACTGAGTCCCATTTAAACTCTGGACATGGAAAGCATGGGCAATCTTCCCTGGTTAGCAGTGTCTGGTGCGTACTCTTACTCATTCTAGATGATGGCATCTGGCGCTCTCTGGGAGGGGACCACTGGAAGCTTGGTGTTTGAACCCCTCCCCAATTTCATGTAGGCATCTCTTCCTTTGACTATAATAAAACTGTAATTATAAGTATACCACTTTCATGAATTCTGTGAATTATTTTAGCAAATATCAAATTTGAAGGTGATTATAGGACACCCCCCAATATTTAGCCAGTTGGTCTGAAATGAGAGTGGCCCTGGGAACCCCAACCTTGCAGCTCAAGTGAGGTATCTCAAATGAAGACAGTCTTGTGGGACTGTCCCCTCAGATCATGTAGTTGGCCTAACTCCGTATTGTCCCAGGGCGGATTTATCCGCAAAAAGGCCAACACGATGTTATTACTTATTTGCTAAATATCACAGATCACATAAAGGACTACATAAGAACTATTACCTTTGATTGAATAATACAAGTCTAATGAAAACAATCTTTAAAAAGAGAAATGAATGACATAGAAAAAAACTCAAGCTATAGTGTCAATTGGAAACATATCCAAAGTATATATACCTTTCTTTCTAAGTTACCTGAAGAAACTAATACAGAATTAAAAGATTGGAGGGAAACACATCAAAACCTCATGTGCTGTTTAACCTTCAGGTGGGGGACTATGAGTGTGTTCTGTTGTGTTTGTATTTTTTTCTCCACAGTTAGCATCCATTAGCTTTATATAATAAATTTTCTTTATGATTTGAGATGTAATCAGCATAATATTAAAAATCCCTTATCTATTCAATTATTTAAATTAGATTCATTAAATCAGAAGCTTTCGCAGAGGAGTTCTGGGACCAGGGTTTTTCGAAGATTTTTCAGGTAATTTTATTGTGAAGTGGGGTTGAAACTGAGAGGCAAGAACAAAAGTGGGAATTTCCAATTCAAGGGAATTGTGTTGTATACATTGTGATATAAAGCTGAGACAAATTTAAAAATCCTGAAAGAATATCTGATTTCCAAAGGACTGAAGAATGAAGTCTGAAGATGACAACATCCCATGGGGTTAAGAGCAGGTGTGAAAGTCATATTATAAAGTTGTATTATTATGTGATTTGGGGGGCAGTGGAAATCCAAGAGTTCAGCAAAGAAGAGATCACACTGATTTTTCTAGACACTCTGTAAATAAAGTGTTTATAGACAGTTAACATAACAGCCTCCAACTTAAAGAGTTAATGAGTGATACTACCCATAAATATTAACAGTTCTTAGAACCCTGAGTAACTTAGTTTAATCTAGGATTTCCTACCCTTTTGTGGCACTGAATACTTTTTCTTTATAATGCCTATTATGAGGATACCTTGGCCTAAAACCTACAGCGAAAATTACCTTCATTTGCTACAGCAGGGAGCTGCTGACACACAGCCCCCACTTCTATACAGACCCCTTTTTCTGGAAGAGTGAAGGGGAACTTACCTGGGTAGCACAGGTGGGGAGCCCTGAGTGGCTACAGGAGTTCTTGTCTGAAGGAAACCTGCTATAATCAGGTGTCCTAGGTAAGAAGAATACCATTACCCTAAAAAATGCTTCCCAGTGAGAAAAATTATGGGTTCTGAAATAATGCTGATGTACTTCCATCAACTACTACTCCAGATTGCTAGCATTTAATGACTTGGTCACGGTAATTGGAACTTGCCATATTCAATTCTCCTTTCCTCCTAGAATAAAGAAGCCCTCCAGACCCTTTGCCAACTAGTAGTGGACATATTTCTAGTTCTGTTTATTTTTTAAAAAGATTTTATTTATTTATTTATTTATTTATTTATTTATTTATTTATTTATAGAGCACATGCACTTGAGTGCATGAATGAGAGGAGGTGCAGAGAGAGAGGGAGACAGAGAATCTCAAGTAGACTCTGTGCCAAGCGTGGAGCCTGATGTGGGGCTCGATTTCTCAACCCTAAGATCATGACCTGAACTATAATCAAGAGTCAGATGCTCAAGCAACTGAACCACCCATATACCCCTCTATTTCTGTTTAAAAGGCAGGGAGTAAAAGGTAGTTAATAGGTAGTTAGTTAAGAGTAAAGGTGATTTTCTTTTTTATATCACCCCTTCTTACTTTGCTGCAGAAAATATAAAACTATATGTAGGTGGGTGACATCTCGAGATTGTTCGGTGGGTATAAAGTTTCAGTTATGCTAGAAGAATAAGTTTTGAGAGCTGTGTACAACACAGTGCCTGTAGGTAACAGTATATAGTATTGTGTACTTCAAATTTGTTAAGAGGATAGATCTTTTGTTAAGTGTCTCACACACACACACACACACACACACACACACACACCCCAAACAAACGAACAAAAAACCCAAAACAAAGGAACATAAGGAAACTTTGGGAGGTGTTGGATATGTCTGTTATGTGGGTGTTTGCTTATGTTCAAACTCATCACGTTGTATACATTAAATATGTGCAGTTCCTTGTGCTTCAATAAGACTGTTTAAAGAAAAGAGTGAAGACTGTCCATCAATCTCAGCATTAGAGTAACCAAGCAGAAAATGCTCTGCTGACCTGCATTGGACATACAAAATGACCAAGAAATACAGCTTTGATATGGTATCACTAAGATTTGGGGGTTAATTTGTAACTGCAGCATAATCTCATATTTCCTGAAAGAAAGACTAGTAGTACAGACTTAGACATGTCTTGGTGGAGTCTAAAATCTATGTTTTCGGGGTGCCTAGATAGCTCAGTTGGTTAAGCTTCTGCCCTTGGCTCAGGTCATGATCCCAGGGTCCTGGGATCGAGCCCTGTGTCAGGCTTCCTGATCAGCAGAAAGCCTGCTTCTCCCTCTCTCTCTGCTGCTCCCCCTGCTTGTGCTCTTTCACTCTGTCTGTCAAATAAATAAATAAAATCTTTAATAAATAAATAATAAATAAATAAAATCTGTGTTTTCTGTATTACTGATAGTTTTCTTCACATTTTATTTATTTTTTTTTAAAGATTTTATTTATTTATTTGACAGAGACAGAGACAGCCAGCGAGAGAGGGAACACAAGCAGGGGGAGTGGGAGAGGAAGAAGCAGGCTCATAGCAGAGGAGCCTGATGTGGGGCTCGATCCCACAACACCGGGATCACACCCTGAGCCGAAGGCAGACTCTTAACCGCTGTGCCACCCAGGCGCCCCTCTTCACATTTTAAACATCCATTTAAAAAAGTTAACCAAGAATAATACTTACCAGTTTCATCAACAATTCTAGCAGTAAAAATAACTACCCCAACAATAGTGGTCAAATGCAATTTAGGGGATATGTGCTGTAACCGATACCGTAACAAGAAGTGATTGACTTTGAGACATCATCATCATGTTAACTGATCAGAAATAAAATGTGCTGAATGAATCAGTATCTCCAATACAGAACATGAATTTCTCCTCTGTTCAAATATATTTGCAGAATTCAGGAAGGAACAGTTATGAATGCTTAATCACAGAGTTCAAGGAATGGTCAAAAGAACAAAAATAGGCAGTTACATCAGATATTTTGAAAAGACCTGATGTATGAAAGTTAGATAGGCTTCCCATCTGAGAAAAAGCACACAAAACACTCAAAGTTATAGAAGACACAGTTTTTAATGAAAATCTAAGTTTAGAATGATCCTTTTTTTAAACCATTATTGCAATGTGCTCATGCAATGTTAGCCCTTGGCTCAAAGTTTTTTCCTTTAACTTAAAAATTAATATTTCCTTACTTAATGAAACAGTCACATTCTGAGGAGCTTCCGTTTCCCCAGGGTCTTCATTTCTCACACTTTCTACTATTCTCAGGAGTAGTAAAGCAGGGGCCTGCGCAGTACATCCCAGACTTCACTTCTTAACGTTCCAACACCTGCATTCAACACTCACATTATCCCACTTTTCAAATTAGGAAGCTGGTGTCTAAGCCCAAGTGACCCATGGAGGAAAGACATCCATGACTGCATTTTACAAAGCATACAACAATGTCAAGGTCCATAGGCAATTTCATCAGTGGTGGAGTACAGGGAAATGCGAGGCAACTGGAGACTCAAATCGTAAGCAGTGGACTTGACTTCCAGTTTCCCAAGTAACTATATCAGCTGTCTTCAACCTGGCATCCATCTAGCCCTTGAGTTAATCAGGATTTTCCAGAGAGCACAGAATTGTGAGATGACCGTAAGGAAATCTGTTTCTGGAATCTCCTCCATGGCTGTGACCATGCTGGTTTTCAGATGCCCCGCGCACTGTAATCATGCTACAGTCATGTGGGATGTCCTTGCTTTTACAGTAATTAGTGCTGGTTCCGGTGAGGTTTCACAGCCAATTTGATGACTGCCTGCAAATGTCACTCTTATTTATATTTTTACCCAAACCCTCAGCCCGCCTTATATTAATAATTTTAATGTCAGGATTTGGATGACTGGGGAACTATTGATGTGCTGAAGGCGATGATTGTGTGTTACTAGTGAACAGAAAGCTCATTCAAATGTCCCTCAGAGCTATGTCCCTGCTTGCACAGTCTTTGGAGGAAAGAAAAGGTGAATTCACTAAGCAAAAATTCTCATCACACCTCAGCACATTCCAACATGGACGTTCCATCATAGGCCATGGGCCAAGATACAGTTTGTGAAGTTAAGGACCCAAAGACCAACTCAAGGTTGATGATGCCTTATTCAACATCTTTGATTTAAAATTAAAGCCTTCTTTTTGTGTAGGCAATGTGCTGTTGTAATACTGTGGATGGACAGTTATCAGGCCCATCTTTGGTCAAGCAAGGAGGTTAGAATTCTGACTTTCCATCGCTTGAGGGGAAGCCATGTTCATGAACACTGCCATGTGCAGACCATGCAACCAGCTGAACATTACAGATAAGATTACGTAGTACAAAGCCTTAGAGAGAAATGCATCTGGTGTAAAGATAGGGCATTCTCAAAATTGGATCCATTTCGTGCAACTGATTTGGGCTTTTGCTGGGAACTATGCTGAAGAATCTCTCCGTACAAAGCAATTGCAATTTCCAGAAACAAGCGCAGCCTCTTGCTTTATCCATGGTTTAAATCCTATTTATTAGGTGAATGTTTTTATTCATGATCAGTTGTTGGTTGCTAACATGTTCCATTTCAATTCATATGAACCATCAGGCTTGCTATAAAAATATTAAGCCAAAGACATTAAAATTGTTCCTTTTTAAGAGTGGTGTGTGAAGACACGGAATTAGTTTATTTCTCCTCAGGGTGGTGTGAAATGGCTGTCATGGGGATGCACATGTTTACAGGAATGGGGAAACAAAGTCAGACTTTCTCTGAAACAAAGTCAATGCTGACCTGATCTAATTGTTTTGGCAATGAGGTCAAATTTTGATGATCACATTTTATGGCAGAAATTTTCTGGACTTGAAATGAGCTCAACCCTCAACTCCAGTGTTTTAGCAGAGTGAAGAAAACATGGCC
Source organism: Ailuropoda melanoleuca (assembly GCF_002007445.2). Classification (NCBI taxonomy): domain Eukaryota; kingdom Metazoa; phylum Chordata; class Mammalia; order Carnivora; family Ursidae; genus Ailuropoda; species Ailuropoda melanoleuca. Next base: position 112,474,844 of record NC_048218.1, on the reverse strand, counting down.
TGGCCTGCTTGGTGCCCCCATGACAGCCTGGTCTGGGGCCCAACCTCAGCCTCACCGATAGGCCTCTCTCTGGTGATGGTGGGTTAAGACAAAAGCAAGCTTCTCTGTGATGAGGTCTGAATGCACAGGAACATGAACATTATCTAAACATAACATAACATGACCAAATCCCACTTTCCTGGCTAATAGGAGGGACTGCTGTCTGCGCACCAACCTCAGCTTTAGGGCCAGTTCACCCACGTATTCTCCAGGGTAGGGTTCATTCAAATGCTCATAGAATCGTCCGGTTCCTTGCATCTCCCATCCATCAGTGTGTCCAGCGTGGGGAGTGTATGTGTATGGAGGACAAGTCTGTAGGGGAATGTGGTCCCAGATCAGCTGAGTTAGTCACCCAGCCAGGCCCAGGGATGGATGAATTCAGAAGGTCTCTGCTCAGACTGCAGTCCCTTAGACAAACTGAGTCTCAGGCCACCAACCTCTGAGGACGTCTGCCTCAGCCTGGTGTGAGTGTCCCAGAGACATGCATGGTGCAGCTTCCTCTGTCCTCAGGAATTGGTGGCTCAGCCCTGTCCCTTTGCCTTGTGGCTGGATCTTTGGCAGAGCTAGAACGACCCAGTCACACCAGCTCCATCTTGGTGGGCCTTTGGTTCTCACGGGACTTCCAAGCTCTACTCCTGCCTCCTTCCCATTGTCTTAATATAGCGTTGGCTCACAGGCATCCCTCTCACTGGCACAATGTCAACAGGGACAATTTCAAATTGCAGGGGCAACTTCAGGGAGCTCTGGGCATGACCAAGATGGTTCACCTGTGAGATACCTAGAGCTAAAGTTGAAGAGCCCTGTGAGGACATTGTCTTGTTTGTCTGAAAGACACATCATTTCATTTAACACAGGAGGTGTCCATCCCTCCCCATGTTGCTGTACTTGGAGGATGAGTAGTGTTGGCTCCTTAATGACATTGATCAGTCAAATTGGCAAAGGCCCAAGTTATGTCAAGCTCAGCTGAGGGGTACCTGCTTTGTGTGTGCATGTCACAGTCTTTTTTCTACATCTACTTATTTATTTATTTGAGAGAGAGCAAGAGAGAGAGCACAAGCAGGGGGAAGGGCAGAGGAGGAGGGAGAAAGAAGACTCCCTGAGTAGCAGGGAACTCAGTGTAGGGCTCAATCCAAGGACCCTGGAATCATGACCTGAGCCAAAAGCAGACGCTCAACAGACTGAGCCACCAAGGTGCCCCTCTTTTTTCTACATCTTAATGCTCTTCTCAGGAAATTAATTAGCCTTTTAACAATGACAGTGTTTTGTCTGTCTCCTTTTTGCTTTATTTTCTATTAATCTTTCCTTCTTTCTTCCTCTCTTAAACAATTTTTCACTCTTGGGAAAGATTGATCAAAAAATAAATAATTGATGTTATGTGTATCTTTTTATGAGAATTTGCCAAATAACCCCCCACACCCAAAGAAATGGTAAAGTAATTAATTAAACTGTACTTCTTAGGTTCCTGCTCCATGGAGCCCCCCTCGGCCTCCTTCCACTTTCTGATGTCTTCCATCTATGACTGCTGTGGTCTCAAATGTCCTTCCCAAACTCGTAAGTTGAAATCTAACCCCAAAATGATGGTGTTAGGCATGGGGTTGTGGGGAGGTGATTGGGACACGAGGGAGGGACCTCATAATTGGGACTGGTGCCCTTCTAGAAGAGACCCCACAGAGCTCCCTCAGCCATTCCTCCACATCAGGACGTGGTGAGAAGGTGGCCACCTGTGACCCAGAAGAGGCTCTCATTGGACATGCTGGCCCCCCAATCAGGGACATCCAGACTCCACAACCATGAGGATTAAATTTCTGTTGTTTATAAGCAACCCTGTCTGTGGTTCTTGGCTAGAGGAAGCTGAGTGGACTAAGACACCGAATTCTAGGTCCTCTTTTAAAAGGGCTTCACTGATCAAGTCAGGCCCACTCACACTTAAAGGCAGGTGATTATACAGGTGTGCACACTAGTGGGACAGGAGTCATGGGGACCATTCTGGAAGTTCTCCCATGACCAACACAGAGAATGGCACAATTAATTATCTACCAAACACTTTGTTTCTGGATCCACAAACTTCTTTTTCTGTTCTTGAAAGTTATGGACAAGCACTGACTTGATGTGGATATTATCAGGGACCTGTCCCTTACTTCACTGTTCCCTCAACAAGACAAAGCCACCTTGTCTCAGAGCGGTACCACCGAGAGTACAACTAATGGAAACAATAGTTGATTTAGGCCTGGGGTCTTCACTAAACTTACCGGTTCTCCACACCCTAGAGAAGCTTCTTTTTTAGGGGGCTTTTTAAGTTTTTATTTTTACTCCATTTAGTTAACATACAGTATAATATTAGTTGCATGTGTACAATACAGTGATTGAGCACTTCATGATCACCCCATGCTCATTACAACAAGTGCCCCCCTTAATCCCCATCACCTAATACACCAGTCCCCCAACCACCTCTCCTGTGGTAACCATCAGCTTGTTCTCTAGAGTTAAGAGTCTGTTTCATGGTTTGTCTCTATTTTTTTCCCCTGTACTTGTTTTGTTTCTTAAATTCCACATATGAGTGAAATCATTTGTCATTTGTCTTTCTCTGATTGACTTATTTCACTTAGCATAATACTCTCTAGCTCCATCCATGTTGTTGCAAATGGCAAGATTTCATTCTTTTTTATGACTGAGTGATATTCTGTTGTGTATATATACCACATCCTCTTTAGCCATTCATCTATCCATGGACACTTGGGTAATTTCCATAGTTTGGCTATTGTAAATAATGTCGGGGTGCATGTATCCCTTTGAATTAGTGTTTTTGTATTCTTTGAGTAAATACCTAGTAGTGAGATTTTGTTAGATTGTAAGGTAGCTCTAATTTTAACTCTCTGAGGAATCTTCACATTGTTTTCCAGAGTGGCTGCACCAGTTTGCATTCCAACACAGTGCACCAGGATTCCCCTTTCTCTACAACCTCTTGAACACCTGTTATTTCTTGTGTTGATTTTAGCCGTTCTGAAAGGTATGAGGTGATATCTCATTGTAGTTTTGGTTTGCATTTCCCTAATGGTGAGTGATATTGAACATCTTTTCATGTGTCTATTGGCCATCTGGATGTCTTCTTTAGAGAATTATCTATTCATGTCTTCTGTCCATTTTTAATTAGATGATTTCTTTGGGGGTGTTGAGTTGTATAAATTCTTTATATATTTTGGATGCTAACCCTTTATCAGATATGTCATTTGCAAATATCTTTCCCATTCTGTAGGTTACCTTTTAGCTTTGTTGATTATTTCCTTTGTTGTGCAGAAGCATTTTATTTTGTTGTAGTCCCAGTAGTTTATTTTGGTTTTGTTTCCCTTTCCTCAGGAGATATATCTAGAAAAAAACAATTGCTATGGCCAATGTCAGAGAAATTACTGCCTGTGCTCTCTTCTAGGACTTTGATGGTTTTAGGTATCATATTTAGGCCTTTATTCCATTTTAAGTTTATGTTGTGTATTGTATAAAAAGTAGTCCAGTTTCTTTCTTTTGCATGTTGCTATCCAGTTTTCCCAACAACATTTGTTGTGGAGACTGTTTCCCTTAAAATATTCTTTCCTGCTTTGTTAAAGATTAATTGGCCCTATATTTGTCGATTTATTTCTCAGTTTTCGTTCTGTTCCATTGATCTATGTGTCTGTTTTTGTGCCAGTACCATACTGTTTTGATCACTAAGCTTTGCAATATAACTTGAAGTTCAGAATCCTGATGCCTCCAGATTGGCTTATCTTTTTCAAGCTTGCTTTGGCTCTTCAGGGTCTTTTGTATTCTCATGCAAATTTTGGATTGTTTGTTCTAGTTCTGTGAAAAATGCTGCTGGTATTTTGATAGGGATTACATGAAATCGGTAAATTGCTTTGGGTGATATAGACATTTTAACAGTATTTGAATATTTGTTCTTCCAGGGCTTGAGCATGGAATATCTTTCCATTTGTGTGTGCTGTCTTTAATTTCTTTCATCAGTGATTTATAGTTTCCAGAGTACAGGTCTTTCACCTCTTTGGTTAGGTTTACTCCTAGGTATCTTATTATTTTCAGTGCAATTTTAACTGGGATTGTTCTCTTAATTTCTCTTTCTGCCGCTTCATTATTGGTGTATAGAAATGTGAAAGATTTCTGTACAGTGATTATGTATCCTGCAACTTTACTGAATTCATTTTTCAGTTCAGAAGTTTTTTGATGGAGTCTTTGGGGATTTCTTCATATAGTATTATGTTGTCTGCAAATAGTGAAAGTTTTACTCCTTCCTTACCTATTTGGACACATTTTATTTCTTTTCGTTGTCTGGTTGCTATGGCTAGGACTTCCAGGACTATGTTGAATAACAGTGGTGAGAATGGACATCCTTGTCTTGTTCCTGACCTTCAGGGAAAAAGCACTTAGTTTTTCACCATTGAGTGTGATTTTAGCTGTTGGTTTTCCATATACGACTCTTATTATGTTGAGTTATGTTCCGTCTAAACTGACTTTTTGAGGGTTTTTATCATGAATGGATGTTGTACTTTGTCAAAGGCTTTTTCTGCATCTATTGAAATGGTCATATGGTTCTTATCCTTTCTCTTATTGATGTGATGTATCTTGTTAACTGATTTGCAAATTTGGAACCACCCTTGCAATCTAGGACTAAATCTCACTTGATCATGATGAATGATTTTTTTAATGTATTGTTAGACTCTGTTTGCTAGTATTTTGTTGAGAATTTTTGCATCTATGTTTATCAGAGATATTGGCCTGTAGTTCTTTTTTTAGTGGTGTCTTTATCTGGTTTTGATAACAGGGTAATGCTGGCCTGGAAGAATGAATTTGCAGGTTTTTCTTTCTTTTCTGTGTTTTGGGATAGTTTGAGAAGAATAGATATTAACTTTTCTTTAAATGTGGTGGAATTGGACTGTGAAGCCCTCTGGATGTGGACTTTGATTTTTGGAAGGTTTTTGATCACTTTTTCAATTTCTTTGCTAATTATCTGTCTGTTCAGACTTTTTCTTTCTATTTCAGTTTTGGTAGTTTATATATTTCTAGGGATTTCTCCTTCTTTTCTAGGTAGTCCAGTGTGTTGGCATGTAGTTTTTCATAATATTCTCTTATAATTGGTTATATTTCTGTGGTTTTAGTTTGTATTTCTCCTCTCTCATTAGTGATTTTATTTATTTGGAAGCTTTTTCTTTCTTTCTTGATAAGTCTGGCTAGAGGTTTATCAAATTTATTGATTTTTTCAAAGAACCATCTCCTGGTTTCATGGACGTGTTTATTATTATTATTATTATTATTATTATTATTATTATAAGTATCATCATCATCATTTTACTTTCTATATAATTTATTTCTGCTCTAATCTTTATTATTTCCTTTCTTCTGCTGGTTTTTCGTATGTTTGTTTTCCTTTTTCTAGCTTCTTTAGGTACAAGGTTAGGTTGTGTATTTGAGTTTTCTTGCTTCTTGCTGTAGGCCTGTGTTGCTATAAACCTCTCTCTTAGATCTGCTTCTGCTGCATCCCACTGATTTTGGAAGGTAGGGTTTTCATTTCATTTGTTTCCATGTATTTTTAATTTCTTCTTTTATTTCTTGGTTAACACCTTCATTGTTTCATAGCATGTTATTTAACCTTCATGCATTTATGGTCTTTTCAGACTTTTTCTTGTGGTTGACTTCCAGTTTCATAGCATTGTCTTCAGAAAATATGCATGGTAAGACTTCAGTCTTCTCGAATTTGTTGAAGCTTGTTTTGATATGTGATCTATTGCAGAGAATGTTCCATGTTCACTTAAAAAGAATGAGTACTCTGCTGTTTTAGGATGGAATGTTCTGAATGCATCTGTTAAATTCATCTCTTCTGGTGTGTTATTCAAAGCCATTGTTTCCTTGTTTATTTTCTGATTAGATAATATGTCCATTGATGTAAATGGGGTGTTAAAGTACCCTACTATTATTGTATTATTATTGACTAATTCATTTATGTTTATTATTAACTGTTTTATGTATTTGGGTGTTCCTATATTGGGTGCATAGATATTTAAAAATGTTTTATCTTGCATTCCCACCAACAATGTAGGAGGGATCCCCTTTCTCCACATCCTCTCCAACAATTGTTGTTTCTTGCCTTGGTCTATCTTTGCCATTCTAACTGGCGTAAGGTGGTATCTCAGTGTGGTTTTGATTTGAATTTCCCTGATGGCTAATGATTTTGAACATTTTTTCATGTGTCTGTTAGCCATTTGTATGTCTTCATTGGAAAAGTGTCTGTTCATATCTTCTGCCCATTTTATGATTTGTTTATTTGTTTCTCGTGTATTGAGTTTGAGAAGTTCTTTGTAGATCTTGGATACCAGTCCTTTATCTGTGGTGTCCTTTGCAAATATATTCTCCCATTCCGTGGGCTGTCTCTTAGTTTTTTTGACTGTTTCCTTGGCTGTGCAGAAGCTCTTTATCCTGATAAAGTCCCATAAGTTTATTTTATCTTTTGTTTCTCTTGCCTTTGGTGTCGTGTCGTGAAAAAGGTTGCTCTGGCCGATGTCATAGAAGTTGTTGCCTATGTTCTCTTCTAGAATTTTGATGGATTCCTGTCTCACATTGAGGTCTTTCATCCATTTGGAGTTTATTTTTGTGTATGGTGTGAGAGAGTGGTCAAGTTTCATTCTTTTGCATGTAGCTGTCCAATTTTCCCAGCACCATTTATTGAAGAGACTGTCTTTTTTCCACCGGATGTTTTTTCCTGCTTTATCAAAGATTAGTTGCCCAAAGAGCCGAGGGTCCATTTCTGGGTTCTCTATTCTGTTCCATTGGTCGATGTGTCTGTTTTTGTGCCAGTACCATGCTGTCTTTGTGATCACAGCTTTGTAGTACAGCTCGAAATCCGGCATTGTGATGCCCCCAGCTTTGTTTTTCCTTTTCAACAGTTCCTTGGAGATTCGGGGCCTTTTCTGGTTCCATACAAATTTAAGGACTATTTGTTCCAGTTCTTTGAAAAATGTCCTCGGTATTTTGATCGGGATAGCATTGAAAGTGTAGATTGCTCTGGGTAGCATGGACATTTTGACTATGTTAATTCTTCCAATCCATGAGCATGGAATATTTTTCCATCTTTTTATGTCTTCCTCAATATCTTTCAAAAGTGATCTATAGTTTCTAGGATATAGGTCCTTTACGTCTCTGGTTAAGTTAATTCCAAGGTAACGTATGGTTTTTGGTGTTATTGTAAATGGGATGGATTCCCTAATTTCTCTTTCTTCAGTCTCGTTATTCGTGTATAGAAATGCAACTGATTTCTGGGCATTGATTTTGTATCCTGCCACCTTACTGAATTGTTCTATAACTTCTAATAGTTTGGGAGTGGATTCCTTTGGGTTTTCCATATAGAGTATCATGTCATCTGCAAAGAGAGACAGTTTGACTTCTTCTTTGCCGATTTGGATACCTTTGATCCCTTTTTGTCTTCTGATTGCTGTTGCAAGGACTTCTAGTACTATGTTGAATAATAGTGGCGAGAGTGGGCATCCTTGTCGTGTTCCTGATCTTAAGGGAAAGGCTTCCAGCTTTTCCCCATTGAGAATAATGCTTGCAGTAGGCTTTTCATAGATGGCTTTTATGAGATTGAGAAATGTACCCTCTATTCCTACACTCTGAAGGGTTTTAATCAGGAAAGGATGCTGTATTTTGTCAAATGCTTTTTCTGCATCAATTGAGAGGATCATATGGTTCTTGAGTCTTTTCTTGTTGATATGATGTATCACATTGATTGATTTGCGAGTGTTGAACCATGCTTGCATCCCAGGTATGAATCCCACTTGGTCATGATGGATAATCCTTTTAATGTACTGTTGGATTCTATTAGCAAGGATCTTGTTGAGGATTTTGGCATCCATATTCATTAGAGAAATCGGTCTGTAATTCTCCTTTTTGAGGGGGTCTTTGCCTGGTTTGGGGATCAAGGTAATATTAGCCTCATAGAATGAGTTTGGTAGCTTTCCTTCTGTTTCTATTTTTTGAAATAGCTTTAGGAGAATAGGTATTATTTCTTCTTTGAATGTTTGGTAGAATTCCCCAGGAAAACCGTCTGGGCCTGGAGTTTTATTATTTGGAAGGTTGTTTATCACTGGGTGTGGGGGAATGGGATAGACTGCTGATGGGTAGTAAGGAGGGCACATATTGCATGGTGCACTGGGTGTTATACGCAACTAATGAAGCATCGAACTTTGCATCGGAATCCGGGGATGTACTGTATGGTGACTAACATAATAATAAAATAAAAAAAAATAAATAAAAATGTTTTATCTTGTTGGATTGTCCCCTTTCTTATTATATAGTGTCCTTTCTATCTCTTATTACAGTTTTGTTTTAAAGTCTATTTTGTTCAATATAAATATTCCTACTGTGGCTTTCTTTTGACATGCATTTGCATGATAGAAGTTTCTCCATCCTCTCACTTTTCATCTGTAGGAGTGTTTAGGTGTAAAATGAGTCTCTTGTAGGAAGAATATAGATGGGTTTTGTTTTTTTCTCCATTCTGTCACCCTATGTCTTGATTGAAGCATTTAGTCCATTTACATTTAAAGTAATTTCTTTAAAGATTTGTTCATTTTTTTATTTGAGAGAGAAGGAGGGAGTGCACACATGTGAGAGAGAGCACAGCAGGGGGAGAGGCAGAAGGAGAGGGAAAAGGAGACTCCCACTGAGCAGGGATCCTGATGTGGGGCTTGATTCCAGACCCTGGCATCATGACGTGAGCTGAAGGCAGACGCTTAACTGACTGAGCCTCCCAGGTCGCCCTGAAGTAATTATTGATAGATATGTGTTTATTGTCATTTTGTTACTTGTTTTATGGTAGTTTCAGAAGATTTTCTCTGATTCTTGTCTTTCACTCCTTCAAGTTTTATGCTTTTCTTTAGCAATATATTTGGATTTCTCTTTATTTTTTGCATATTTATTAGTGGCTTTTGATACATGGTTACATGTATTTGTTATGTAACCACTTCTGTGTATGGCGATCTATATTAAGTTGATGGTTGTTTAAGTTTGAACCCATTCTTTACTCCTCTCCTCCTCATGTATTAAGTATACGTGGCCAAATTTTACATCCTTCTATTTTGTGAGTTCCTTGACTGATTTTTTTACAGAAATATTCATTTTTACTGCTTTTGTGTTCCTTACCTTTATACTGTCACTTTGAGTCTCTCCTTTCCATTCAGAATCCTCTTTAATAATCCTTGCAGGGCTGGCTTAATGGTCATGAATTCCTTTAGTTTTGTTTGTCTGGGAAATCTTTATCCTTCCTTCCATTCTGAATGATAGCTTTGCTGGATAGAGTATTCTTGGTTGCAGGTTTTTCCCATTCAGTCCTTTGAATATATCATGCCACTTTCCTCTGGCTTGGAAAATTTCTGCTGAAAAATCCCTCTCTAGCCTTATGGGTTTTCCCATGTATGTTTCTGTCTTCTTTCATCTTGCTGCTTTAAATTTGTTTGTTTGTTTATCATTATATTTTGCCAATTTAATTAAATATATCTTGGTGTGGTTCTGCTTTTGTTGATTTTGATGGAGTTTCTCTGTGTCTTCTGGATCTGAATATCTGTTTCCTTCTCCAGAATGGGGGAAGTTTTCAGCTTATTTCTTCACATAAATGTTCTAATCCCTTTTCTCTCTCTTCTTATGGAATTCGTATAACACAAATGTTATTATGATTGATGGAGTCACTGAGTTCCCTAAATCTATTCTCGTTTTGCCTAATCCTTTTTTCTCTCTTTTGCTTGGCTGGATTACTTTCAATTACTCTGAATTCTAGGTCATTAATTAATTCCTCTGCTTCTTGCAGCCTATTGCTCATTCCATCAAGCTTATTTCTGGCAGCAGTCTTGTCCTGTTCTTTCTTCTGGGATAACTTTCTCTGTCTTTTCATTCTGTCTGAGTCTCTGTACCTGCTTCTCTGTGTCAGGAAAATCAGCTACATCTCCTGTTTACAAGGATATTTTCCTCATGAGAAAGAGGTCCTCTACTGCCCTACCATGTGGTGTCTCCTGTTCCCCAGGGTCTGGTACTTTGGGAAGTGTCTCCAATTTGTTTTGCATATGCTGTGCTATTCTGTCCTGGCTATTTTAGCCTTCAGGCTGCTCATTTACAGAAGCTCTCTTTGCCTTCTGTGGGCAGTGTTTTGTCCCTGGTGTGCATGTGGTACATTTTAACTAGGTGTGCTCTGGTCTTCTTGTGAAATGAGACCTGTTGTCACCACTGCTGGTACAAAGGCTCTGCAAAACTCCTAGGTGGGGAGACATGGTATGGGCAGGGGTTTGGGCCAGTCTTTTGGGGGAGGGGTCCAACCACTCTGGGACTGAGGCAAGCATGACTGGGTGGAACATTCTAACCAAAGTGTGGAGTAGGGGGTGGACTTGATGTAAGCAAGTTAGATAGCCAGTGTTGGTGCTGACTGGTTCCTACAGTTTGCCCTGTGCTTATGCTGAGGGGTGGAGGAGGGAAATGGTACCTGCCAGTTCTTTTATTCCCAGAGGGTTCACTCCATGAATGCTGTCTCTCTGGGATGCACTCTGAGAAGAGCAAATAACCTCCCCACTCTGTGCCTCAGGCACTCTTCAGATTGGTGTTTCCAAACTGCACGTCCATGGGTTGTTTGCCTGCCTTTTCTCCAAGGAGTATAATGCCCTCCAGCTCTATCCCAGGCAAGCCTACTGACCTTTAACACCCCAGGCTTTAAACCCTGTTATCACAACCACAGCTTCCTTCCCACCACAATGGCTAGTATCTGTTTCTGAACTTCCTAACCTCTTCAGTGTGATCTCTTCTCGACCTTTAGTTGTGGAGTTTGTTCTGCCAGTCTTCAAGTTGTTTTCTGGAGTAATTAGGATGATTTGAAAGTCAACTAGTTGTACTCATGGGATGAGGTGAGCCTGGCATCCTCAGACTAGCTGCCATTTTTCAACCTTCTCCCCTACAGATGTGTCTATCAATAGAAAACCTTCAGTATTTTTGAGTTGTTTCATAACCCCACTTCACGTATTTACTTATATATATTTTTACACATAACTATCCATTCCCACACCACCTGAAACCAAGTCATTATTTCTTCTTTACCCCCAAAAAGAGAATCCCATGATCACTTAACTTCTGTCAGGGAACTACCCACGTCCCATAGAAGTCTTCTAGATAAGAATTCTTGTGGATAATCCTCATTTGTGGATGTTGATAGTTCATGCTTAAAAAGAAGGCTAAAGCATGCCAAAGAAGCTGTACTATCAAAGAGAGAAATTTACTCTTAAGATAAATGCTTTTACAAAAAGTAAATCAGGATAGACAGTGAAATTAAATGGCTTTGCCCAAACCTTCCTACTGACACAAGATAAAATAGCAAATTTTATACTGATAGGAAGTTTACAAATATGATCTTGTGCTATTCTGTGAATTTGAATTTCTTTGGAAACAAGGATTTCTTTATCATTACTGGAAAATATATGAAATGAACTACAAACTACAAGTTTTTGAGAGGCTTTGATATGAACTAAAGACATACCCATAATAAAGGCAGAATTTAGCAAGAGTGCTTCATAGTATTACCTACAATGGCAGAAAAAAATTAGGCCGTGGCATTGAACCAACATTGATAGGGGGATTTTAAGAAGTATTACCGAGGTATTTTCCAGTGCATGTCCCTCTGCTAATGGCACAGTTCTGCGAGAGTGTAAACAAAGGACCAAGCAAGAATCAAAGGCTTGAGATCTTTTGATCACTCCTTATTCTTTGAGTGGGTCATTTTATTGCTGGCAAACAATTGCTCTAATAATTATAAACATTAATAAAGTAATAAATGTTTGATTTTATTTTTTCAACTTGGTGAATCTCGAATTTTCTTTCCAGTAGAAGGGCTCATGCCTTATTGGTGCTGTAGCAAACTGGCTTGAAGAGGTTGACTTTTCCTCTCGGAATTTCCACTTTCCTTACACTCCATCAATCTCAGGTAAAGAGAAAGAGAGAAAAACTAGGAGAATTTTAAACCCCAAATTATCAAAGCTCAAAGTCTCTCAACTTCCCTATCCCAACCCTGGATGGAAGTGGTTCTCCATGGAACTCTGGGTTATTGATTGGAGAGTGGTATTTAGAAACCAATATCTGAACTAGATGTGCTTATAGCCACTGAGGTGTCATTAGCCCTTCTTAGTGAATGGAAGTAGGAAATATATGTAAGTATGCTAATATGTGCATATACTCATGCATCTGTATTTATTTTAAAATCTTTATATCTGTATCTTAATTTTTATACAATTTTGAAATACAGGCCAGCACCTTTTGTTAATTTTTGGTTTTTGTATGTGGAAGTATAATTATTTTGGCATCAACTTCTAAAGACTCTATTTTGTCTCCTTTGAATTGAATTTTTTTCACTTCTGTAAGAAATCAGTGGTATAGATTTATTTCTGGGCCCTCTATTCTGTTCCATTGAGTTATGTTGCTATAAGTTTATACTTTTGCCAACATTATATTTTATTAGTTACTGTACCTTTATAATAAATTCAGAAATCAGGAAGTGTGAGTTCTCTAACTTTGTTATTTTCTGAAGCTATTTAGCTATTCTAATGCCTTTGCCTTTCCATATACACTTTAGAATAACCATATTACTGTCTATGAAAAGCCTGCTTCGAATTGCATTCCAGATGGAATTGGAATTGCATTGAACCTATCTAGCAAAATAGAAGCAGGAACTGACATCTTAAAAATATTGGGTATCCATGGATATTACATACCTGGCCATTTATTTATCTTCTTTGATTTATTTTATCAGTGTTTTGAAATTTTCAGTATACAGAACCTGCACATAGTTTGTGAAATCTATAACTAACTGTCTTTTGGTGCTATAGTAATTGTATTTTTTCTTTAGTATTGAATTCCAATTATTCATTGATAATATATAGAAGTATAATTTATTTTTAAGCTTGTTTTGTATTCTAAAACACTTACTCGATGTCCTATGAAATACCCTTCTACCATTGGACTTATATTCATGGAGTGAGGTCTCCATACCACACTGAACAAATACTTCTTTTGCAATGGTCTGTGTTCCTAATGGTCTTCAGCTAGAGAGCAATGTATGAAGCACATGAGATGAATGTTTTTATTTTAAAAATGATTTCAAAAAATTCATGTATTTTGATATTCTGAGTTTATTATGTTAATCAATATGTGTCTAAGTGGAAGAATAACAGAAATATTAATACAAAATCTTAGTACAGAGAATCTTCGTCCAGTGTGTTTGGTACTGCCCAGGAACTGAGCAAGTGAATGACACAAAGTGCAGCTCGCCCTGTCCTTCTGCAAGACAGCTCATTTCCATTCCTTTCTTTTCAACAAGATTAAATGAGATTTTACTAAGTTGACACCTCACAGTTAAAATAAATTTGATAATATTTAATGAAATGATATTTTTCAAGAAGTGTTAGATTTTATTCCTATTTTAAAATCTCCTATGTTCCCATTTGCTTATATATGTGAACGAGTTTTCAAATAGTAAAAATTAATTGAGTTGAAATACCTTCATTTATTTCACCAAAGAATATATAATAAAGTAGTTTACTTTCATTTAACTAGATTTTATCAAATGTTGCATGCATTCATTGTTTTGATCAATTGTGAGCCAATAGTGATAAAAAAATGTAACTCAGTCCAGAGGACTTGTTAAATTATTTAAAATCTTATTGTCTTAAAAATTGGAAATTTTAATTATAAGCATTTTTTCAGATAAAAGGATAATAACATGAAGTAATAAAAAATTTCAAGTCTCAAATACATTATATTAAATATGTTTTATGGTGGAAATGAAATTAGAAAGTTACTTTAAGAATGAAAGCAAAGTAATTAAAATTATTTCCTGGAAAAAATAGCTTGTTCAAATCAATTTTAAATGGAAGATGATAGGTGTCAGTTGTCATATACTATGATAATTCCATTTATTATATTTATATGATATACTTGATAATTTTATTTTTATTATTGGCATTTGTAATATGTCAAACACAACATTCTTTGCAAGCTTTTCAATGCATGATGATTATTCGATAAGAAATGCTAGATTAAAAAAAACACATATCTAGGAGTTTTTAGTTATTAAAAAAAATATTTTAAGATGCAGAAAGCAAAATCCATTGACTAAAACACTAGATGGCCTTTTGCAAGTTAGATTACCTCTCCTTGCCCTAAACAGCTCTCCTGCAGCATGATATATTCGAGCTAGCTTGACTCTCAATATTTCTTACATTCAACTTGTCATTGGTATTGCCTGCATTAATTGTCTAATCTGTCTGTGCATCAGAACCTCCTGGGATATAAAAAAAAAATTAAGATTTCTAAATCCACATCAAACCTAATTAAAGAGATGTTCATGGAGAGGAATGACCAAAGACTGTGACAGCCAGGAAAAAATATATGTTTTAATAGCTCCCTTGGTGAGGATGGGAGGTCTAGTGCTTAGGAACTGATCTAAACAGTCAGTATGATCTGCTCTAATCCTCAATGTGATTAGCCAGTTTTTATGAAAACAGCCTGTGCATTTTGGTTATACTATAGATTTCATACATGCATATTTTGAAACACAGACTCAATGGTCATGGGCTAGAGCCATTTTCTCTTCAAACAATAAATCTGGATTTGATTTGATTGAACTAATAACTTCATCTATAACCATAGGCAAATAAAAGTAAGAGACCTTAGAAATAGAACACATGAATTCCTATTTAACATACAAGGGAACATTGGGACAAGAGTGAAGATTTCAATGCCAGGAGCTGGAATTGGTTTATGCTGCAAAATCTTTTTATCCCTGGGTACAAATCTTTTTGTCTTGACTCTACTGCACCACAGTCAAGCTGTTATCAGTCAAATAACTTCATGCGTGGTGGCTGCAAGTGGATAGAACCAAGAGCTATCCAAAATTCAATGAGATATCTGAAAATATAGAAGAACGAGAGGTTCCCTCATGTCTTCAGACCTAAGATGACAGACATTTTACTTCTTAGGAGCCAAAGAAATGTGAAATTCAGCCAATCATAATCTGAGTGGCAGTGGCACCCTCTGTGGGTAGCTAACTCGAATATGGGGCTGAGTGTCCCTCCTATGTCACTGATGCAGCAATCTGGCTAAGATTCAGACTGTCTCATCAGAGTTACATGAAATTGTCAAATTGTTTAGTATTAAGCAAACTCAAATTAATTGGATCGGAGCTGTTTTCTTTAAATGGATACTCCTCTTTAACAATGGAGACATTTATAATCAGGAACAGAAGAGTTTAGTGTCGCCTGGGTGGCACAGCGTTTAAGCGTCTGCCTTCGGCTCAGGGCGTGATCCCTGCGTTATGGGATCGAGCCCCACATCAGGCTCCTCCACTATGAGCCTGCTTCTTCCTCTCCCACTCCCCGCTTGTGTTCCCTCTCTTGCTGGCTGTCTCTATCTCTGTCAAATAAATAAATAAAATCTTAAAAAAAAAAAAGGAACAGTAGAGTTTAAAGGTCAAAACCAGTTAAGATCTTTTCAATTCAGAAAGGATCAGTTCATATTGGCATTTTACATATTTGTGATGTTGTGATGTTTAAAAGAATTTAGGCTATAATTATAGTCCTTGTAGCCATAATTTTTAAATATGTACTCACTAATTAACTTTTACCTGTGAGTTTTAAGTTAAATAATTATTAATTTGTAGACATTATTGGATTCTCTAAGAAAACTTTATGCATAAAGTATATTTAAATAGATACAAAGTTCAAAGCAATACATGTGTTATATTAAGAAAGTTTATTTAAACTCTTGAGGATAAATTGTTCTTGGCTACAAAATTAAAATATTTAAGATGGAAATTAAATATATCATTATGTACGAATGGCTTTTAAAGGTGACTACTTCACAAACTTTACAAATGAGGCCCAACATTATTCAAATGCTGGTTTAAAGTGGTTGCTAAAATGTGCAGGATTTATAAATAGAGTACTTTGTAAGTTGAATTAAAAGATTAATAAAGATCTAGTTTTTTTATAGCTTTAATAGCTGAAATGTTAACTGTTTAAAACATAAGTAAAGCTCTGATTAGATTTCTTTGTATGAAAAGAATTCTCAAGGGCATAAAGATCACTCAACATATGTAAAGGACTGAAGATCCAAAAGATGTTCGCCCTCACCAAATTTTGGAACAAGGTCAGAAATTTTCACCATTTGAAAATGGTCTAATTAATGACTTAAAAAAGAATGTTTTGGAAAGGTACTTGTGGTAATGAGTGATTTAGAAAATCAGAATAGAGAATGTGCAATCAAAATTATGTGCCAGACAGTGTGCTCAGGGCAGGCATCTCTTTACGCCTCGAAGTCCCCAGCTTTCCTGTGAGTGCAGATACTATTACTATTCCCATTATACTGATGGCAAACAGAGGTCTAGGAGGATTAATTAGTTTCCCCAGACACCCAGCTGGAGAGTAGAGCCAGCCTGCAAGCCCTGTTCCTGAGCACCTCATCTCATGATGAGGACAGTGTATCACATCATTCGGTCAAGAACATGAGGTTTCTTTAATAGATATTAAGAGGACAAGACTCTTTCTCTAACTAGACATGGGACTTGAGCATCTCTTTGGAGGACCCCAGTGAGAACTCATTGCTGAATGATAGTATGTAAACCCGTGTGCTGATGGGATGGGACTTGCTCACAGGTGAGTTTTGTATATAGTTGTTTGGCTTCTTGGTTTAAAATCTCCCACTCTCCCCAATAGAGATGACTGGTGGGGACTTCTCAGATGAAGTCCTAAGACACCAAGGTCAGCAGTGAGAGCATCTCTTAAATTGGCCACAAGAGTGTAGTCTGAGGACGAATGTCCGCATGCATCTGGGAGAGGCTTCAAGGTGAGAGCCTAATAATCAGCATAAGAGGGTAAGTGACCCTGGCCCTCTCTAGATGGGTCCTGGACTCATAGCATGGAACCCATAGGTCTGGGATCCAAAAAAGATTAGATGAAGTAGGAGGGCAGGCAGAAGGCAAAGCCCGGGTCAGGACAAATGATTGTTGTCCACTTTTAGAAATTTTAGAAAACATACTTTCTTGTGGATCAGATCAACTGAAAGAATGGGAAAGTGAGCTAACACCTCTCCCGATCCCTGAGAACATCCCCTTATGTCAGAATATGGACATATCCTGGACTTCTCATGAAGAGGCTTAATTAATGTCTTCTCATACAGAAGATTTCCTACATATTTCTCTGTATTGTAACTTTCCCCATGAAACAGAACTGAGAAATGCCTCCAGTAGGATCAGGGAGTGGGCGTCTCTCTGGGAGATACACAGATTTCTCATCTCCAGCTCCTGTGCATAAGAGGATGAAGTGTTAGGGGAATCTGGGGCAGGTAAAAGGCAAATGTGCACAGAAAGATGCATTTGAAATCCAATGCCAGGAAATGATGGTAGAATTGGAGGTCTGATATTTAGGGCAAGGCAAGATAGAGTCATCTAATAAGATGTCTTTCCTTGGGACTGGGTATTGTTCATTAACCCCTTATTAATCCATTCATTCAAGTGACAATCCATTCATTCAATGCAGTATGTGAGCCCATGGCTGAGTGAGCATCACAGGGTATCTAGGCAATTGTGTGTGTAGTTGTGTGTGTGTGGGGGGGTCATGTCAAAATGTGTCATCCAAGGCAGGGAGCTTGAAGTGGCAGTCTGAGACATGAGTGAGGACAAGAGTGTCCCTGGAAAGAGAGAACAAGAATCTGTAGGCCAAAATGAGAAGCTAAAAGAATGGGAAAGTGAACAGATAGGAAAAGGAGAATGAGAACCAGATCCCATGTGTTCCTGGGGACATATTGTGTGCATGGTCAGACCAACCGAGAGACGCAGGACAGGAGATGTCTGGAGTCTGCTGAAGGAATTTTGTGGAATCTTTTGGTTAGTTGGCTGTGTGGATACAAGGATATCCAAGGAGTTTGTAAAGGAGGGGAAATGCTGACCTGCAAGTCTGAGGATGAGAATGTGGGGTCTGTTTTTTCTCTGGTTGCATTTACTCTCCTCAGGGCTCAAAACCTTCCCAGAGGTGGCTATATTAATGGCCTCTTCCCCTAAGAATCATGCCAGAAAGTATCTCTCTACCTGCTACAGACAAGGCCCTGGGGCATGAGCCAACCAGATCTCTGAGAAGAACATGGGCCAGTCTACTGTAGGAGCTCCTGGATGTCAAGGCAACTTCACCTCCTCCACCCAGCCCTACTTGACAGAGCACCTGCCATGGAGCAGTTCAGTGACAAATGAATACATGAGCCTTTTGAGGGAGATATTTGATGAGCTAGCCATCTCTCTCTAAAGAGAAAGAAACAAATGCAGTTCTCATTTTACTTCCATTTACTCTTTTTCCTACGTTTACCTGAATTCTATTAACTCATCCTTGGATCATAAAGCTAATCATTGGAGACACTTGGGCACAGAGCCTCTGATTGCAAATACAGCATTGGAGGGTTTCTCCCCCTATTTCTATGGCTCCTTTCTATTAGTACCAGTCCCACTGGAAATAGAAGTCTTTGAATATGCAAAGATTCTCAGACATGCCTGGGGTGGACTGATCTCAAGCAGAGAGTGTGAGAATACCATTTTTTTCAAATCCACTCTGCAGTAATGAAGAATCAGGGGATACTAGATACAACAAACAGCGAGCAATGCTTGGTATCCACGTGGCCAAGTGAGCCCTAGAGGCGTCTGGCCCTCCAAGGTGATTCTGTTCTTTTGGGGGTGTAGGTGGACACAGACTGACAGCTCTGCAAGGTCAGGGCAATCCTACCAGGAAATGGGAGTGTGGTCCTATATTCAGGAACATGCAATACGGAAGCCAGAACCTACATTGGGTCCTACATCCATGTATGCATCAAATCAGTGATAGCTTGGGAGATTTAAATATTTTTGTTGATGGAAATTATACAGAAATGATAACATTTCAAAAATGAACATTTTCAGATGCGAAATATATCCATGTCAGAGCTAGTGAACTTTAATTATGATTCTTTTTTCTCTTCTGTACATATCTATCATTGCCTTTTAGGGGTGCAATCTTCTCTAGCTAGGCATAAAGGCAGATTTCTGTCTGTACCACCTTTGTAACAGCCAAGCTCCATCCCTTAGCATGATGCTTAATCAAGTTTTACTTTCTCACTAAAAATGGTCATTTTTTTCCTGCCCCTGAAATTTTTTAAATAAGAAGTTCTCATATACTTTTGTTTGATATTTTAGATTTACAGTGTCTGCATATTAGTTACAAAAAGCCTTGCCCTTTAGAAGACATTATATTTTAAAGCCAAAGGAAACTAGGGCAGGGGAGAATTTTCTCTAATCACACTCAGAGAGGAAGAGGATTTTAATGTAATGTCTTTTGATATATCATAGTAATATTTAGGTTTTCTTTCTGAAAAACAACAAAAAACGTCTTTGAGAAGAGGGAAAAAGTCATCTTGCTTATGAAAACATTTATTTTTAAACATAAAACAATTTTATTGCTTCTTGTGTACAGAGAGTCACATTTTCCTGAGTCAAAAGGGACCCCAAAGGCCCCTTGGAGCAGTTTTTTACAGAAGGTCACCAACTCATCTTCAGTTTTGCACTAGAAGGAGGAGCTCAGACCTTTAGAAGCTGGTACATGCTATTCCTTGACAATGCTTATTATTTGGAATGTTCTTATTTATACAAGGGTCAAAGTATTTCTTTGACACTTCCATCACCAATTCTAATTCTACTACAGAATGATAGAATCTCTTCTCTATTTTTTCCAAATAGGTCCTTCGTACATTTGAAGATGGGCCGAATATTCTCCTAAATTATCTTTCTTGTGATTTATATTCTAAATTGTTCTTTCTTTTCACATTGATCCTGTGACTATGTTTCACGATCCCATGCTGGTTGCTAGGCACATAGAGGTGAAGGGTATGGTCTTCATTCTCACTGTCTACTGGGGAGGGCACTTAAAGAAAAATGAATGTTGTAATATGGAGTGATATCTGCACATATTGGGGTGTGTGTGTGTGTGTGTGTGTGTTTCTGTGGGGGAAGACAGAGAAGAGAATATTTAACTAACTTGTATTGTGGAGAGGATAAGGAACAAATAAACACAAGTCCTACAAAATAAATCCTGAAGGATGTGCAAGAGTTTTCTAGGTATATGAGAAAGAATTACCTTCTAGAAGATGTGAAATTTCATGCAAAAACAAGAGACAATGAGAGCATATCTTTTGTACTGTTGTTGTTGCTGCTGTTGCTTTCTTTTTATTGGAGTACAACTGACACACAATGTGACATTAGTATCAGGTGCACAGCATAGGGATTCAATCACAGGGATTCAGATAGTAGTCCCCATCTGCCGCCATGCAACACTATTACAAGATCATTGACTGTATTCCCTATGCTGTGCCTTTTATTCCCATGACTCATTCAATCCCTAACTGGAAGCCTGTACCTCCCACTCCCCTTCACCTTTTTTGTCCATCACCTCACCCCCTGTCCCGGCAATCATCAGTTTGTTCTCTATATTTACAGGTCAGATTCTTTCTGTTTGTTTGTTCATTCATTCTGTTTTTAAAGATTCTACAAATGAGTGAAATCATATGGTATTTGACTTACTCAGTTTGACTTATTTTACTTAACATATATGCTCTAGGACCATCCATGTTGTTGCAAATAATACAATCTCATTCTTTTTTACTTCTGTGTATGTATATACACAGATATATAGATATCTCTATATATCACGTCTTTATTCATCTATTGATGGACACCTAGGTTGCTCCCATATTTGGCTATTGCAAACAATGCTGCAATAAAACATCAGGGTGCATACATCTTTTTGAATTAGTGTTTTTGTTTTCTGTGGGTAAATACCCTGTAGTGGAATTATTGGATCATAAGGAATTCCTATTTTTAATTGTTTGAGGAACTTCCATATTCTTTTCCAGCATATGCAGAAACTGAAGGAAAGAGTAAAGAAAAGAAAGAAGGGTGCACCTGGGTGGCTCAGTCAGTTAAACTTCTGGTTCTTGATTTCAGGTCAGGTCATGATCTCAGGGTCATGAAATTGAGCCCTGAATCAGGCTCCATGCTCAGCATGGCATCTGCTTGAGGATTCTCTCTCTCCCCACTCTACTCCTCCCCCAGCTCTCTCTCTTTCAAATAAATAAAATCTTATATAAAAAAAAGAAGTTGTTCTTTTTGTTTTGTTTTATTTTGTTTTTGTTTTTTGCTTAAATGACAACCAACTGGATATAGTCTGGCGTATACTTAGAATGTTATATATAAACCTCATGATAAACACAAACAAAAACCTGTAACAGACACACAGAAAATAGAGACAAAGCCAACATAACACTACAGAAAAACATCAATCACAAAGAAAGAGAGCAAGGGAACTAGAAAAGAACAAAAACAACCAGAAAACAAGTAACAAAATGGCAATAAGGACATACCTGTCAATAATTACTTTAAATGTAAATTAGAGCATATCTTATTGTGTTCAGGGAGCACCAAGGAGCTTAGTAGAGCTACGGGTCGTGTTTATAAAGGAGAGAGGTAAACCCAAGCTGAAATGTATGTGGGGACTCAGATTATAAAGCACCTTAATTCACTTTACTGTATACATTATGCAGATCACTGAGAAGTGTAGGAAGGCTGAAAAGTGATCAGGTTTGTATTTACAAAAATAATTCTTCCCAGTGTGGTGCATAAGCTGGGATGGGATGCTAAGGCCAGACCTTCTGTGTAAGTCAGGGAGGAACTCATGATGACCCACCTATACCAGGGACCCTGAGGACATTGAGGAGCACAGAGACTGCTCTGATAAGTCTGTAGGTCACTGTAGTAAAATGACTATCACTCATGAATCACCATGAGCAAGCAGGAATAAGAGCTCATGCAAATAAATCAGAAATAAATAAAATTATTGAATACATAGAAATAATAAAACAATGATGCTAACACTCTTTGCATAAATAAAAGAGATCTCTAATGTGCCTATAAGAAGTATACGCAACTAATGAAGCATCAAACTTTACATCGGAATCCGGGGATGTACTGTATGGTGATTAACATAATATAATAAAAAAAATAAATATTAAAAAAAAGAAGTATAAAACTACAATGATCAGCTATAAGATTTTTAAAAGAACTAAATTACACTATCTGTAAGTGAAAAAAAAAAGAACAAACCAATAATTGGAATGTAAAATTTCCTATCTAGGTGCACTAGCATATTTCACACAGCTGTGTGAAAGGAGGATTCAGGAAGTGAATAAAGAGACTTTACCAGAATGCACCCCATAGAGATGAAGAGTTGGGAAATATGAAAGAGACAAAAGCCCAGGAGGACAGAGTGAAAAGCTAGAGGATATTCCTAAGATGGATTATGGAAAGAAAAGAAAGACATAAACAATAATTTCCAGAATTAAAAAAAAGACAATTTTTGATATCAGTAACCTACAAGTAGGGAGAAGAGTGTGATTAGAAATAGTTTTTTTTTTCTGCAATCTTAGTACCCGTGGGTCATATTTATGGAGAGAAAAGGCACTGCTTCATTTAGAATTTGATGTGTTAAGTGTACATGGTATAACTTCTAACTAAGCAATCAGGAATATACTTCAATGTAGAATCAGAAGAAGAAAGTTTAAAAAGATGAGAATTCGATATGAGGTTGGAAGTTTCATCCAGCAATAACTAAGAGCAAGGAAGGAAGAATAGGTATCTATCATTCAGACATGTAGATAACCCAAGAATATTAGGACAACTTCAAGAGTACTCCCAAACAGGTATTTCCATCTGTTTATGGAACAGGAGAAAATTAGGAAATAGAGAAAATAGGGTTTTTTTTAACCCTATGTAACATCCTATGACTATAAGAAATAACACAAGGCTAGCAACCTCTGTTTGTCAAATAGATAAATTAGAGAAATAGTAATTATCTCAATGTGGTTTTGATTTGAATTTCCCTGAAGGCTAATGATTTTGAACATTTTTTCATGTGTCTGTTAGCCATTTGTATGTCTTCATTGGGAAAAGTGTCTGTTCATATCTTCTGCCCATGTTTTGATTTGTTTGTTTCTTGTGTATTGAGTTTGAGAAGTTCTTTGTAGATCTTGGATACGAGTCTTTTATCTGTAGTGTCCTTTGCAAATATATTATCTCATTCCATGGGCTGCCTCTTAGTTTTTTTGACTGTTTCCTTGGCTGTGCAGAAGATTTTTATCTTGATGAAGTCCCACAAGTTCATTTTATCTTTTGTTTCTCTTGCCCTAGGAGATGTGTCATGAAACAAGTTGCTGTGGCCGATGTCGTAGAGGTTGCTGCCTATGTTCTCCTCTAGGATTTTGATGGATTCCTATCTCACACCGAGGTCTTTTATCCATTTGGAGTTTATCCTTGTGTATGGTGTGAGAGAGTGGTCAAGTTTCACTCTTTTGCATGTAGCTGTCCAATTTTCCCAGCACCATTTATTGAAGAGACTGTCTTTTTTCCACCGGAAGTTTTTTCCTGCTTTGTCAAAGATTAGTTGCCCAAAGAGCCGAGGGTCCATTTCTGGGTTCTCTATTCTGTTCCATTGGTCTATGTGTCTGTTTTTGTGCCAGTACCATGCTGCCTTTGTGATCACAGCCACATTGAGATACCACCTTATGCCAGTTAGAATGGCAAAAATTGACAAGGCGAGAAACAATAAATGTTGCAGAGGATGCGGAGAAAGGGGACCCCTCCTACATTGTTGGTGGGAATGCAAGTTGGTACAGCCACTTTGAAAAACAGTGTGAAGGTCCTTTAAAAAGTTAAAAATAGAGCTACCCTATGATCCAGGAATTGAACTACTGGGTATTTACCTCAAAGATACAGACGTAGTGAAGAGAAGGGCCTTATGCACCCCAATATTCATAGCAGCGTTGTCCACAATAGCTAAATCGTGGAAGGAGATGAGATGCCCTTCAACAGATGACTGGATTAAGAAGATGTGGTCCATATATACAATGGAATATTACTCAGCCATCAAAACTAACAATTTCCCAACATTTGCTGCCACATGGATGGGACTGGAGGAGATAATGCTAAGTGAAATACGTCAAGCACAGAAAGACAATTATCATATGGTTTCACTCATTTATGGAACATAAGAAATAGGAAGATTGGTAGGAGAAGAAAGGGAAGAAGAAAGGGGGGATAAACAGAAGGGGGAATGAACCATGAGAGACTATGGACTCTGGGAAACAAACTGAGGGCTTCAGAGGGGACGGAGGTGGGAGAATGGGATAGGCTGGTGATAGGTATTAAGGAGGGTACGTATTGCATGGTGCACTGGGTGCTATACGCAACTAATGAATCATCGAACTTAACTTCAAAAAATAGGAATGTACTGTATGGTGACTAGCATAATATAATAAAAAATATTATTAAAAAAAGAGAAATAGTAATTAATGCTAAACTCAAAAACAATCTTAAAAAATAATCTGACAGGTGTCATATTTTAATTTATATTGCCTCAGTTGAGGAAATATTGCATTCAGAACACCCTTGTAATTATTGGATAAGTTGGATTAATCAGATTCATTTTGATATCATGAGCTAATAAAATATATTTAATAATAGGAACCCTTAATAATAATATATGGGAGGAAAAATTCACTTCAAACCCAGAAAGATATACGCATGAGCCATCTGGAGGTGAATTACAAAGTAAAAAAATGAATTTTTGTTCAGATTCCTCAATTCTCTATCTTTTTTTTTGTTTTGTTTATTTAAGTAATCTTTACACCCAACATGTGGCTTGAACTCATGACCCTGAGATCAAGAGTCGCGAGCTCTTCAAAACTGATCCAGCCAGGCACTCCCTTCAATCCTTCATCTTAATAAAAGTGACAGTGTGCATTTAGCTGTGCCTACAAGTGGTAAAAGAGCTTTACCTCCAAAAGTGATCCTTTGCTTGGAACCTGACTTTTCTCAAAGTGAACTGGTAGGCATGCTTTTATCAAAACAGTTGAATAGATGTTTTCCTTCCAAAGTAGTTAAATTTGTGAACAACTTTATCCCAGTACCAAAAAGCATAGCAGTCTTGATAAACACATATGCCTACCCCACCCCAAAGAGATCAACACATCCTACATCCTGAAAGTTGTACATGAGTTTTTGGAAAGTACTGAAAGATCGAGAATGCATTGATAAAGAATGGTATACATTATAAACAACTAACCTAAGGAATGACATGTAATGCTGAGTGTAGCAAATCAGAATGTGCTATCAACTGCAAGTCAATAGAATGGGAAGCACAGGTCAAGTGTCTGGATTCCCAAAGAGGTTTAAGTCCAGCCTTCTAAAATACCACTGGCATCAATGTCCTGCCCACTCCTGAGAGTAGAGTTCATTCGCAGACCTTCAAACATCTCACAAACATTTATTGCATGGAAGTGAGAAATTCTGTTGCATGGAATACCGTGGTGGCTAGATGTGCTGGCCAGGAATGAATGGTCATCAGGCAGTGCTTGTCGTTTAGCTTGCTGGAGGGAATACGCAAAAATCGGTTCAGCTAAGTGGTGATTGTGTGCGATTTATCTTCATATGGTCTGCTCTTGAGCTCAGTGCAAGCCTTTGTTAGCTTTTGAGGTGTGGTTGCTCAGGAGACTCAGAGAAGAAGCAATTTAAAATTGTTTGCATCTAATAACACAATTGCAAAATACTTAAAGCAAGAAAGGTCAGGACTACTATGAGAAATTCAAAGTCATTGTTGTAGATTTTAACAGAACTCTCTCAGATATTGATATTAGACAAAACAGTCATTTAGGTTTTAGGAGAATTGAAGAACATGATTACCATGAAGAACAAAATTAACATTAATGGGATTTTATACGGTTATGGTAAAGAAACAAGGATAACTACATGTAACAAAATATGGCTTCTAAATATATTACAGTAAACAAATATTAGATGAAAGCAAATGGATCATGTTTTATTTTCTTAATTTTTAAAAACAGTCATTTATATTCAATATTACTTAAGACGCATATGTAGGGAATATTATTTTAAAGATGATAAATGCAATTATTTTTGTAATAAGGACAGTGATTAGCTCAAGTGTGAGAGGATGTGTGAATGAAGGGGGCATGTGGGGGGTCCCATTGTGCCGGCAACACTTGTACCTTCATCTGAGTGGAGGTTAGGTGAGTGTTTGTAATTATTATTAAACTAGACATGTAGACTGATGCACTCTTCCATTTGTATGATGTGTATTATGACAACTATATCAACAATAAATCAGTAGAACAAAACATACTCTCATAGAGCTTTTAACAACGGCTCAGTATAGATCATAGGAGTGGGGCATGTTCTAATCATCCCCATTTGTACACATGAAATTTGAAGTACCTGTACAATGTAAGCTTACTATTTTTCCCATGTCCTGTTTCTCAATTTTTTTAAACAACACTTGTCATTATATGAATTCTATTATGTTTTGCTTCCAATGCTGTACATCAGTTTTCACAAAATATGTTAACTCTGGATGAATCAGCAGAGATCTTTCAAAGTAAGGCTTTGGTGGATCTCATAAAGCCTTTCATCCACGTTATAGATGAGTGAGATAGTGTTCGGAGAGAAGTGTCTTGGTTCGGGTTTGCTGTGAAACAGATGCAGAACCATTACCAAAGCTGGATCCTAGGATTTCAATGAGAGGATTCCCAGCATGGTTAGTGCTGTCAAGCAACCACAGCAAAGGGTACTGGAAGGAGCCTGCAGGAGGACAGGGCATCTCTCTGGTTCCATTACGCTCTCTTTGGATTTTTGTTTGTATGCTTCTGTGGGGTTGCATAGTCATCAGTGGTACATGTGAGGGGGCAATCGGGGGTGCTCTGCTGCAGCCACACACCCTGAACACACAGTCTCTTGGCACAAGTGTGCTTGACATTGGCGAACTCCTTATTGGTCCTCCCCATGCATACATGGCACACTTCATGTCCAGCGCCCACAGCAACACCTGCCATCGTCTGCTCACTTATGTGTGAGATAGTGTCCAGCTTGCACAGTGACTCCAGGGACTAAGGATGGCCATACCATGTTGGCATTCCACCAGGGTCCATCCTTGGAGATCGATCATCTCCAGTGTTTTCTTTCTATGAGCATTCTCCTCAGCCAGATGGTACCTTTGAGAATTTTTTTGACCTCTTCAAAGGTGCTCATCTCTCACAGGCTAACAATTCCTGGAGTAGACTTATATTCAACACACATTACAGTTCTTCTTTTTAAATGTCTGTCTCTTGGTTGGACCCAGGCTGATACAATGACCTGCAGTAAGAATGCTCTTCATGTTAACCACACTTATTAAGGATGTTTAGCAACTGCCTCTGGATCAAAGCAAGCCTATCTGGCTCCAAAACCTACCATTGATGGCCTACATCGCTCTGCCCGTAGAGAGAACTCTGAGTGCTCCACTGCCTTTGGGATCAGAATCATCCACAAGCCTGTATCATGGAGAATTTGCACCCTGGCTTGGACTTCCCTGAAATCATTCTCAAACAGGTACTGAGACTAATGTTTAATATCTGCCATCAATCTTGAGTCTAAGTCCCTGTCTCCATCTCCAGCCAGCTGTCCTTGCCTCCAGACTAGACACTGCTCTGCCTCCCGAGCTGTTTGAACACAGGTCACAGACATGCAATCCCCGATGTCGTCCTCCCCTTGTTCGCTGGGTTTACTTTCTGTCCTCACACATGGCCCTCAATTTCACCAAGGAGCTATCCTGGGAGCAGCAGATCCTTAACAAGAAAGACCAAGAGAATGACATAATGGAAGACTCCTGGATTAAGGGAGCAAATTAAAACAATCTCTGGGATTCAAATAATGGACCACCTAATTGAGATGGGGAGGGGAATGAAACAATTGATTTGATGTTCTGCTAATGGTCAGATCTCTGGAATCTTAGCAAGGCCAACACCTTGATCAGTGGGAAATCAGACCATCAGAGCAAATATATATGAATTCCTTAAAAGTCAGTAGCGAAACTATTATCTGAGGTTGGATGTAGTTGCTTGAAAGAGCAGCGTGTACAGATATGGACTCACTTAGAGTTCTTTTCATCCATTTTGCAGAACAACTCATGTTTAACACAACTGTCTACTGCTATGGTCATGTTTCCTCTGCTTCTAATGTTCAATTATGCCCAACGCCATCTGAAGATGGTCACATGTGAACTGAATACCAACATATTCAGCAAGTATTGGAAAGCCTTCTGAAAGCCTTTTATACATGGGTAAAATTAACCAACCATTGCTCTAAAGTTAAAAAAAATGCTTGACACAGTTTATCACATAGAAAAGACAGGCAAAATTCATTTCAAGTATATCAGTTTAAGATTTTGTAGTTTGGATATGAGAAAGGCGATTGTTTAAAAGAAAAAAAGAAAAAACTGTAGAAAATATGAGAATTGCAAGTTTGTTTGTTTGTTTATTTAACATCTGTCAGTTCTACAGTGTATTGCTCTAATGCCTGGCTAGTCCATATTGGCAACCAAATCAATGCACACATCAGTTTAAGAGGAAATATTTCATTTGGGTAAATGTATTGCCAGATTCATTGGGATGAAAGCCAGTTTACTCACAGCAGTTAATCCATAGTTTGATGTAGATACTTTCACATTAATAACCAAAGGACATTAAAAAACTTTATTAAAGAAAACAAAAGCAGCTAGCTTAAATCATGTTAGCACTTTTAATATTGGCTATCAACTGAAGATTTTACTAACATTACTTTAAAAGTAACATTTTCACCTGGATAACTTTATAAGAATGTATTAGAATAATTTGGAAGATTACAAATATAAAATCTATGATTCCTGAAATAATCTTAGTATTATAATGTAAAAATTATGTTAATATAAAGAATAATTTATGATGCAGTGTATAATGCATAAAATATATTACTATTATCATAATTATAGTATGCTATATTTATATATTAAATAAAATGCATAACATCATACACAATAGGTAATATGTGCTGAATTTTAACAGGTTTATCTCTATTCCATTCATCTTATGATGTATTAAATAAGAAATTTAACAAGAACACATTAAAGGTTTTATTTTGTTTTGGCAATTAAAAATCTAGGGGTAGAATATTGATTTCTAGAGATTTGTTTAAACAGAATGATCATAGATGCATGGTAAGTAAGAGTTATCACAGCATTCTAAATCAAACTGCCTCTGACTTTATTCCTCACAAGGAAGTTGTGGAATGCATATTGTTACTTCCATCTTATAGACAAACAATCTCAGAGGAGTGAGGTGACTTACTCAAGATCACCCAGCTGCCAAGGGGCAGAATTGAGACTCAGTCCCCATGTGTTGATATGTAATAACGTTGATCTCATTATCACCCGTCCTTGGACAGGAAACTTCAAGGATGTGAAAACACCAACCATTGCTATGATTTATGGTTTGGAAAAGAAAACTTGTATGGAGAGAAATGTTTAAAACTTGATGCCAGAGCTGACACTTCAACTGAGTGCCTCCTCGTTGTGGAATGTTGAGTTGGTTTTTTTTTGTTGTTGATGTTTTGTTTTGTTTTTAAAGATTTTGTTTATTTATTTGAGAGAGAGAGCACAAGAGAGGGGGAGGGGAAGAGGGAGAAGGAGAAGCAGATGCCCCACTGACAGGGAGCCTAATGCAGGGCTCCATCCCAGGACCCCGAGATCATGACCTGAGCCAAAGACAGATGCACAACCAACAAGCCACCCAGGTGCCACTGGGATGTTGGACTTTGAATCTCAAGTCTATAAGGGGCTGCCCATTGCATGGAGCAGTGATGGAAGAGCACCCAGTTAGACAGAGAAGGGACAACAATCAATTTCAAGACCTATTTTAAAGATTTCTGTAAGAAAAAAGAGACTTCCATCATATTTGACCTAGACAAATACATTCTGTCTTCTAGCACTCTGGTTAGAATTGAGATTGATTCTCAAAGATTAAAGTATACATTACCATCTCCCACCCACGCTGTACATGAAACACTGAATTTTGATGTCTTCCATGCCACATTGGGCCCAGTGGACAAGGCCTTCATATAATACTGAGCCAGATGAGTCTTCAAGCCATGACAATTTCCTATTGGTGATGCTAACTATACCTCCAAGATTTAAAATGTTCTGTAGGCAAAAACACCAAGAGCTAAGAACTGAGTAAGAGCATCAGCCCCGATTGGATTCTCAATATACAGACACACATCTTCCTTGGGGACAAATCTGAAATGTCACACCTTAATCCTTTGGTATGAATTTGTGACTATTCTGATGGAGCCTCGTGCCATCATGACTAACAAAAAGACACAGACCTTCAGACCATCTGCCATAGTGACTTGTACTTTGAGACACATCAAGACAGCCTCTGGGCTCTGGACATCCTTGACAATATTGTCACTGGGAACCTGGTCATGTTTGCAGTAGACAAGAGTTCAGGGAAACATACAAGAGAACAATGGACAATGATAATGGTAAACAAGGAAGATATTGAGTGCAATGATAAATGTAAGAAGCCAAGAGACAAAGCATCTTCCTATAACTTTAGCTTTGAATACAAGAGACACAATGAGAGCTGCAACCATCCAAGAGAATCAATGAAGAGGAGAAACAAAAAAAAAATTTTAAGATTTTTATTCATTTGACAGAAAGAGAGAGAGTGAGAGCACAGGTAGGCAGAGCACAGGCAGAGGGAGAGGGAGAAGCGGACTCCCTGCTGAGCAGAAAGCCCAATGTGGGACACGATCCCAGGACCCTGGGATCATGACCTGAGCCAAAGGCAGATGCTTAGCTGACTGAGCCACTCAGGGGCCCCAGAAACAAATTTTTTTAAAAGTACAATGAAGTCATCATCATCCCATCCTCATTGGATCTGTTCTGACAGGAAAAGCTGGAGAAAGGGTGAAATCTCATCACCTCAAAGCATGTCACAATTCCTGGGAAGGCCCAAGGCTGCCTGACATCATGGACAACTCTATCCAAGGGGCTTCCTCGCCACCAGAGCACGGTCCACCCAGCTGGTCACAGCCTTGTGAGGAAACAAATTTTAAGCCATGCCTGGTTGAGAATAGGTTAAAATACATTCGCGCGATGATATAAACTTTGAGACACTTTGAATAC
Source organism: Ailuropoda melanoleuca (assembly GCF_002007445.2). Taxonomy (NCBI): domain Eukaryota; kingdom Metazoa; phylum Chordata; class Mammalia; order Carnivora; family Ursidae; genus Ailuropoda; species Ailuropoda melanoleuca. The sequence continues at coordinate 112,443,636 of NC_048218.1, read as the reverse complement.
TTGAACAGGTGCATAGTGAAATGCGTGAAGCCCACAGGCTTTATTGCAACTGAAAGCATTGTGAAATACAATTCGTATCCTACAGAGTAATACTCTACTTGAAACTAGTACCATGGAATAAACAAATGCCAGCACTCTTGTAAAAATTTCAAACAGAGGAATGGATAAAATAGAAAGTAAATTCTCCCATAATTAGGGTTGAGATTGAGGACTGAATAAGTTGTGTCAGGGATGTCTTTTGCAAATATTAACTTAGTAACACAACAAAACAACCTAGTTGTACTTGTGGCAGATGCCATTTTCAGAACACGATGAGAAATGACTTCTGAAAAAAGATGAGTTGAAATGTCCTTTTGATGTGAGGGGGAAGGTTGGTGGAGGTGAAGCAAAAATGGTCGTATTGACCGTTGGACATAAAGCCTCGGCCTGGAGGCTGAAGTAAGCCAGTCACAAAAGCACAGATACTGTCTGATTCTGCATGGAGGTGATACCCTGAGTAGGGAGATTCATAGAGACAGAAAGCAGATGGTGGTTACCTGGGCCCCCCGGGGGAGAAGGAAGGGAATTAGTGTTTAATGCAGACAGAGTTTCAGTTTGGGAGGATGAGAGAGTTCTGGAGACAGATAATAGGGATGGGCACACAATGACATGAATGCACTTCAGGCCTTGTAATGGAATACTTAAAAATGGGAAATTTCATGTCATGCATATTTTACCACCAGCACAATGATGAGAATTAACAGCCCTGTGCCTGGTTCAAATTTGCTGACTTACAGTGAGACTCAGAAACACCTGTTTGGTGTTATTACCTCCTCTGGAGCATATATATTCCCTCTTAAGTAGACCCTGAAGGGCAGTTTCCATTCAGACTTTCCACAGCACCTCACTTATTCCTAAAGTAACTACTCATTACACGTTTCTCTCTTTTTTTTGAAGTGATAGAAATTAGCTTACTGGAGAAAACGGTATTACGATCATTATATTGTTTCATTCCTCTCTTCTCTTCACAAATCTGTGTAATTGCTAATACTCAGTTGCTATTGTGAGCTCATTACTGACCCAATATTCAGTTACTTTTAGAGAAGTAGGGACACACTCTGATTGCATGGAAATTCGGGAAAGGGGGTTCACGTGAAAGAATAGAAATTGGAGAACAAAATTCAAAATGTTTTTAGGTTTTGGACCACATCATTAGGGGAAGCAATTGGAATAAATAACTTTAACTCAGCAATTACCAAGCCACCTATTTTCCAATGATTATTGGTCCTTTACAAATAATAAGGCATCAAGCTGGGTAATAACTTTCAGGCTAATGTGGAGGAATATGGTCATGTTTCCTTACACCGCCATTTCCCTTCCCCTTTATTACGCGACTGGCAGATATACATTTGAAATATTATGGAAAATGCTGGCAATGTTGCCAACTGCCTGCCACATATATGCTTCATAATTTGCTGAAAGGAGGCTCTGGGAATGATGCTTTCTGTCCTCAGAAATCATTTAAAACTCTTCTTCCTTCTGCTTTCTCTGAGTCTCCGATGTATCCACTCTAAAAAGATAAGCGTGAATTTTTAACCTGTCATACACATGAAGGATGACCTGGCTGAGGTTTTAGAATCCCTTTTATCTGTAAAGTTTATTTCAGAGTCTTGGAGCAGGTTTGTGAATATTACTCAAAAGAGGGGACAATCAGGCAGTGATCTAGCCCGGTACTAAATAAAAATGATGACCACGGAAAAGCTCCTGAGTGTCCCGAGTTCCCGGCATGAAAAGGGGGACATGGGGGGGACTGAGCCCAGGGCAGAAAGCACAGCACCCTGCTGAGCTGGGAGCCTCACCCACAGCACTGTCTGAGAGGCTTCTTTCACTGGCTTTGATCACTCCAGGGACCAATCTCCACCAATTTCTTCTGGCCCTAATATTTAAATGCAACCCTACCAGGAGTGGTCCTTTAGCTCAGGATCTGGTGAAGACCGCAGGTGTGTCAAGAATGAGCTTATGCTGGTGTCAAGAAGCAGCTAGAATGTGCTGTCATGCACACCAGCACACACAAGCCAACACGTGCAGGCCAACACATGTACATCAGCACACACACGTCATGTCACCAGCGTTTGAGTCTCACTCAAATGTACCTTTCCTTCCCAGACTTTCCAGAACATGTGCTAATGCTCCATCTTTTGTGTCCCCATGGTACCATATATGCCTTGTTCGCCCTAAATCCACCTACTAGCATGGCTGTCCCATCTTCTAGACTGGGCCATGGTGTGTCCTGATCTCTACACCTGAGTGAGCAAGCAGGGAGGAGACTGAACTGTAATTATTCCATGCACATTTTCTCAGAGAGCAAGAGGAATCTCTTCAGAGTGCTGTGCTTAGGAAAAGGTGCTCTATGATGCTCACAACTCAGAAAATAAAGGAAACTAAAAAAAAAAAAAAAAAAAAAAAAAAAAAGAACAGTAGTCACTAAAAAGAGGAGACCCTATACAGTGATATGGGGCTTGTAAGGGTCACAATCTCCAGAGGATGAAATCTGTAGGTAAAGTGCCTCTGGAAATCCCAGTCACTCCATCGCAGAATTGGGTTTCAGCACTACATTATAGGAATAATCGGGAAGCATTGAATCTTTACCACCCGTCCCAAATACAACTTATTGCTTATATTTTTATGCTGCAAATGTTTCTGTGTTTGCAAATAGCGGTAAGATTACTGACATAAAAAGAGGTGGTTTTTGGTGGGACACTGGACTGAGCTCCAAAACCCAAGGGATGAAGCTCAGGGAAGGACAAAAAGAATCATACTGGACTTTCCATCTATCCAAAACTGAACATATGACCCCTCTCCCCCAGTTGTCTACTCTTATATTGTTTTGTATTTCCATGTGGGCATTTTAATCTTCCAAGATTACTTTTGTTATTGATTTAATGTCAAGACTTACTATAAATTTATAGTAAGCAAGACAACATGTCATTTTTGTAAAGAGAGTCAAATAGAAAGTAAAATAGAGGGCCAAGATATGTACTCACATATATATGGACAATTGAATTTTGGCAAAGGTATGAAGCCAATTCAGTAGGAAAAGGATAATATTTACAATAAATATTTCTGGAACAACTGGATTTACTTAAGGAAAAAAAAACCAGATGGAGAATGAGAAGAAAAAAGGAGGAGGAGGAGAATCTTCTCATCGAATTCAAAAATTCACCCAGAATTGATCATAGACCTAAATATAGAATTTTAAACTATAACAGTTCTAAAAAAAATCCATTGGAGAAGACCTTTGACACCTTAGGTTAGGCAAAAATTTCTTAGATACAACATCAAAATCATTATCTATTAAAAATAAATTTAAAAACAGATTTTATCAGGGTGCCTGGGTAGTTCAGTGGGTTAAGCATCCAACTCTTGACTGGCTCAGGACATGATCTCAGGGTTGTGAGATCAAGCCTAACATTGGGCTCTGTGCTGGGCATGGAGCTTGCTTAAGAGTCTCTCTCTCCCCCACTCTCTCTGTCTCTCAGAAAAAAAGAAGATAGAAGAAGAAGAAGAAGAAGAAGGAGAAGGAGAAGGAGAAGGAGAAAAGGAGAAGGAGAAGGAGGAGGAAAGAAAAAACCCAAAACCAAAAAAAAAAAAAAAAACACAGATTTTATCAAAATTCTAACTTCTGAGCTTTGAAGGACAATGTTAGAAAAATGGAGATACAAATCCCAGACAGTATTTTTAAATCATATATCTAATAAAGGACTTGTATCCAGAGTAGGTAAAGAACTCAACTCAATAAAAAAATGATGAAAAGGTTTGAACAGATACTTCCTCAAGGTGATACAGGGATAGCAGTTAAGCACATGAAAGACACTCAAGACCATTACTTATTAAGGAGAATGGCTAAAATTAAAAAGGTTGACCATTTCACAAGTGGGTGAGGATGTGGAGGAACTTCAACTCTCAAATATTGCTGACGGGAGGATTAAATCATACAAACCACTTTTGAAAAGATACTGGGACCCTTCTGAAAAATTTATATGATTCAATCATTCTATTCCTACATATTTACCCAAGGCAAATGGAAGCTTATGTCCACACAAACGTTGTACACGAATATGCATATGAAATTTATTTTCCATATCCAAGTGCTCATCAGCAGTCTAATACATAAACATATTGTGGGAAATGCTCTGAAATAAAAATGAGCTATTGATACATGAAACGACACAAAGGATCTCAAACTAAACTTATGAGTGAGAGGAGACACACAAAAAAGAACATACAATGTATAATTCCCTATATATATAAAATTCTGGAAAACGCAAACTATGTTATAGTGGCAAGAAGCAGCTCAGAGGTGTCTAGGGAGGGGAGTGAGGGATGACAAGAAGTTGGAGGGAAGGATTGCAAAGAGCACAAAGGAACTTTGGGAGATAATAGGATCACTATATTGACTGGAGTGAGGGTTTCATGAGTATATGTGTATGTCAAAGCCTTATTAAGTTGTACCCTTTAAATACATGCAGCATATTGAATTTCATTTATACTCCAATGTAGGACTGCTGCAACACATGTACATATATCCTTGTACATTTGGAAGGCTACGTGTTTGAAAAATCCCTAAGCAAAAGTGTGTATCTTAAGGGCACATGAAAATGAATATTGATATTCTTGCCAGTATGCAAAGTGAGGGGGATGACATATAATAAAATTTTTCAGCATAGTTCACAGAATAAAACACTAGAAACAATCCAAAAATCCATTTTAAATGAATTGCTTAATAAATGATGGCTCATTGACATGCTATTAAAAGAAGAAGGCAAGTCTATTGATGTCTTCATGAGAAATTAAGGAGGCGAGGTACAACATAGCATGGATAGCGTGCCATCCCTTGGGGGAAATGCAGGTATTAATGTGTATGAATGTTTGTATACACATACACTACTTACGGAAGGACATACACAGAATCAGTATCAGAGGCCATCTTCGAGAAGGAAACAGGTGATTCAGGTCAAGATCTAGAAGATTTACTTTCATTTGTGGAAAAAAATAAGCACTTTGTCCCTGGAGAATTTTTTATGTTTTTGTGCATATACCACATAATCATTAACAAATGAGGACCTCGATGGGGAGGAAGAGGAGCCAGAAAGAAAGGCTCCATAGGGGCACCTGGGTGGCTCAGTCGGTTAAGCATCTGCCTTTGGCTCAGGTCATGATCTTGCGGTCCAGGGATTAAGCCTTGCATCAGGCTCCCTGCTCAATGAGGAGTCTGCTCTCCCTCTCCCTCTGTGCCTCCCCAACCCCTGGCTCATGCTCTCTCTTTCTGTCTCCAATAAATAAATAAAGTCTTAAAAAAAAAGTCTCCTATATTGTTTGAGGTAAATTAGAAACATTTTTGGGATAGTAAATTATGCATTATTCTTGCATCTTAACTCTACTTTTAACACCAGGTCAGTAGAACTAAGATGACCAGAACTAATCTATGGTGATTATGTACATGAACTCATATATAATATAGATGTAGGTATATTCATATACGTACATATGCACATGTACATGCACATATGTGTGCATGTGTGTATGTGTGGAAGTTCACTGACTTATCATTCAAGGGAAAGTACACCAGTGAAGAAATTCACTGGGGAGTGAGCCTAATAGGGAATTCAGGTGTTTCGGGGCTTGGGGATTGTGTTCATGAAGGACTGAAGGTATAAGTACTGGAGCTAGACTAGAGTTAGTCCAGGGGTCTGCTTGCACCTGGCTCAAACAACTCCCCTTCTTCACTGGTCAGGAAGGGATCTCCACTTAGACTGAGTAAGGGTCCAGGACGCAAGGGTCACCTAAAGTTAATAGTCCAAAGTGTGGTAATCAGGGGCGCCTGGGTGGCTCAGTCATTAAGTGTCTGCCTTCGGCTCAGGGCGTGACATTGGGCTCCCTGCTCCACTGGGAGCCTGCTTCTTCCTCTCCCACTCCCCCTGCTTGTGTTCCCTCTCTCGCTGGCTGTCTCTCTGTCAAATAAATAAATAAAATATTTTAAAAAGTGTGGTAATCAGAACAGAATCATGAGCAAATCACTAATTTGTGCTTTTTGCTTCTTGCTGTCAAGCTAATTAAATTTTTCTGATGGTGTCAGCTTAATATACTTTATGAAAAAACAATTCAGATTTAAACAAAAAAAAAAGAAATCTGCCACTTATAAGAATTATACTTGAGAGAGAGGAAAGAATGCAGAAATCTCTTTTTGAGAGACAAGCAAGACCTTGTCTATGGGGCCCGGGGCCTGATGGAAGGTAAGGAGGGGAGAAATCATGATAGTTGATAAAGAAGGGGTATGGATGTGCAGCTATTAAGTCAGCAAATGCTGTTTGGGAAGAGCCCTCATGACATCTGGACACAGAGGGACTGAATTCCTAGTCAGGCCACATGCCACAGATACAAGCATCTTCCCACATGTTTTCCAAGTGAGTCAAGAGCACACTTAGCTTGCTGAGTGTTACAAGGCTGGTGGTATTTTATCTCCCCCTCATTCAATCAGTCAGTCAGTCAGTCAACAAATATGTACGAAACTCCCACAAAGTACATGACCTGACGGAGGTGCTGAAATCTTCAAAGGATTTCAAAACACTTTTCTCCTTCTTAAGAATCTTAAAATCCAGGGGCACCTGGGTGGCCCAGTTGGTTAAGCATCTGACTCTTGATTTTGGCTCCAGTCGTGATCGCAGGGTCGTGAGATGGAGCCCTGAGTTGGGCTCCATGCTCAGCGTGGAGTCTGCTTAAGACTCTCTCCCTCTCCCTCTGCCTCTGCCCCTCCTATTCATGCTCTCTCTCTTTCCTCCCCCCAAATAAATAAATAAATAAATATATTTTTAAAAAATCTTAAAATCCAAAAAAGAAAGAGTTATAAAATAAACATATCTACATATGTAGCAACCATCTTTGCAATCTTAAATATGGAAGTCAGAGAATCCCAAATCATTTCCCAAACGTGCAGCTGGTGGAGCAGTCCTCCATGGTGTGCAAGAGGACTCTTTGCTGGGAGAAAGCAGAAGAATGGAGTGTCTCCTGGTAATTTCTTGATGTGGTCCTTGGGGTGTGTATTTTTGCATTTTCTAATCATCATGGCGTTTTATTACGGGAAGACAAATGAGACAGTTGCTCAACTTTGTGAGAAGCTGAGCTTAATTTCAAGAGTTTGAAGTCACATGTGCAGTCTTCCCTTCATTAGCATTTTCAATATAGTACACTGCAGATTTAAATATCACCACACAGACTACAATAAACAGATTCCCAGTGACCAACACATCTCTGTTCTTCACCTTTAAATAGCCTTCTCACAAAGACATCACACAGGAAAACTCTCCGTGATATTCAGATTCCAGCAGATGACGTTCTGCTACTTGTTTTCTGTTCCTTCCATTGTCACCTCTTGTCCAAGGGGAAATGAGTGGAAATCTGGTAGATTTCTTAATGAGCTCAAACTACTTCTGGGTGATCATGGGTTCTATGCTAAGTGACTCTCACGACATTTTATTAACGAGCTGTTCTATGGTCCAATTGATGGTCAAATCCCAATTTCGTCTACCTGTCTGTGAGCTGCTGGATTACTGTTACTCTCAGTATTAGGATATGAAGTGGCCGGCACAGGACGTCACGCACAGCAGACACCCAGTGAGTGGTCACTGTTGCTACTGCTGTCGAATTTCCTTCCCTAAGCAGTGGGGGAAGCTTTTGTTAAAGCTAATAAGTCATTTTGTTGCTCCTAGAAATTCTATGCTGTTCTATTCAGTTATGGCTTTCCAGTATTCTTAGGGTCTATTTATATTTCTTTTATTCCACCTGGACTATTATTTTTTTTAAAATCCCACTATTAGATAGATCTGTTACAAATACTACCTAATGAGAGTGCTTCTAACATAGCAACATTATATTTTGAGGGACTCCAACATTGCAATCTTTCGCACTATTATAATTACGTTTTGGGTGATTCCTGTCTCTTAACATTTTTTTTTTCTTCCACAATCCCTTTTCCTGACATAAAACTTATCTTAACTTAGAGGGTTTTATTTTATTTTTTCACATACTTTCCCTAAAAATTAAGGTGCATGTTGGATCACACTTGGCCTCCACAGTCCTGGATACTAAGGTAACGTGATCCCCTTTTCTCAAAGATTTTTTCCCCCATTTTCCCTCCATGTACCAGATACTTCCATCGAAACATATTAGACCTTGTGAGGTCTTTAGGGATTTTTTTTTCTAGTGCTCCACTAATTTTGAGCAAAGGACAAAGTGTGGGAATTCAATCTGGAGCCTCATGAGTTAATCCCCCTTGTACATGTGCTGACTGAGGACCGGGGCAGTTTCTAAGCCACAGAACTGGCCTTCATTAGCTAAGGACATATAGGTGAACAGAAACCTCTGTTCTGAACTATTTGATTTCCTTGTATAAACTAGGGATTACAATGATAAAATTGTGAAAAGTTAAGAGACCTCTAAGTTAAGGCCCTTCCAAATCCCTTCCAAATACTCTACGATTGCTCATTCTCTTCACTCCGTGGATGTTGGGGTCCTTTCTTTCCAGGCATGGAATAGGAGGCCATGGCTACTGACAAGTTTTCTTCCCTGCGCAGGACTGAGGAACAGGAAGCGTTGGTAGTAAGAGCTGCAGCTGTGCACGGAGGCATGACTCATTGGGAAGTTCAACAGTGAAAGGCAGGGTGGCCGCCATTGCCCTTGAGTGAGCCTACATCCGCACTGCCACCGCATTAGCTCAGGAACTAAGTTAGTCTTCCTCATATTACACTCATTGTTTAAATTAGACTATTAAAGCACATAGAGAACTTTTGAAATTTCCTCTTGAATATCGATGCAAGAAATGTGTTTGGCGGAAGTGAGGGACAGCATGAGATTGAATTTCTCAGGGCTGTTCTGTTACAGGATGCCCCGTGCCAGCTAGGCACCAGGAGAACTTAAAGGAGAAGGTGGCCTGAGCTATGCTGCATTTCTAGGCTTTTCTTAGCCCAAATATAGAATTTTCATATTCTTCCTTGTTTTAGAAATGCTTTTTGACAAAGAGATAATTGTGTTCTCTATACTGCAAACAGATGACTCTTCCTATAGCATAAATGTGATCATAGTCTATTTCTGCCTCATGAAATTCAGTGGTTCCTCAAGGCACTGCAAACCCTTCAGCCTGGCCACTTTTTCCCTTTCTAGCCTCATCCCTAACACCCACTTCTCATTATATGCGTGTCAGACACACTCAGCATTTATGCCCAACATTTAACTTGCAGCAGATTATTTAATCCTCACAAAAATATTTTCAAGCAGCTACCATTAACCTATATGATACATTAGAATATTAAATATCAACAAGTGTAGATGATTTTCCAAACATCACAAGAATGTTGACATTTCTTCTGGGCCTGCTGGGTCTTCTGATATTGAATTATTTCTACGTTAAGGGATAGATAAGCCAGCACTGGGAAGGACTTCCAGAAGGGTGGTGTAAGGATTTATATGAACAAATGGAAGTGCTATCAAAAACATCAAAATCAACTTGGCTCAAAGTCTCAGAGTTAGCCACAGGCTTGAAACAAGTTGAGGAGTGTTTGCTCATGAAAAGCTGCTGCTCTTGAGAAGAACAGTGGGGTCTGTGGCTCTGTAGCTTGACCTCCTCCCATCTCCCTGCCTCAGTTTCATGAGGTCCCGAAACCCCTTCCACTAGGGGAAGGCTTAGAGCTCCTCATGAAGTTCATGGTCAGAACATCATCAGTACCAGAGCTCTCTCAATATTTGCAGGACACTGTGCAGAAGATCAGAAGGGAAGGGAGGGAAAACTGAACGGGATGTCACCAGAGAGGGAGAAAAACCATGAGGGACTCTTAACTATAGGAAACAAACTGAGGGTTGATGGAGGGGAGGTGGTGGGGGGATGGGGTAATTTGGTGACGGGCATTAAGGTGATGCGATGAGCACTGGGTGTTATATGTAACTGATAAATTACTGAACACTACATCTGAAACTAAGTAGGTACTTTAGAATGGCTAATTAAATTTAAATTAAAAAATGATTGTAGTACTGAAAAAAGTATTTACAGGAAGTGTCTTCCAAGTGTGAAACTGGCGAGGGTGTGGAGAAAGAGGAACCGTCATACTCTGCTGGTGGGAAGGCAAAATAATACAGCCACTTGGTAAACCAGTTTGCTCCACAGGCTGAGGAACTAAGCATAGACCTACCACAGGATCCAGTAATTCCACTCTTAGGCATCTGTTCAAGAGAGACGAAAGCATACTTCCACCCAGAAACATGTAAAGAAGCTTTCACAGCATTGTTCATGTGATCAAAGAGTGAAAACAACCCAAATGTGCATCAACTGAATAGTAGATAAACAAAAGCTGTCTATCCCCACAAAAGGATATTATTTATGCACAAAGAGGAATTGAGTACCGATACTTGCTACAACGTGAATGTGGAAAACACTCAGTTCTGTAGAAGAAGCTGGACACGAAGGACGTCGCTTGTATGACCCACTTCTATGCAGTATCCACAGTCTGTACGTGTACAGAGGCAGTCAATCCACGCTTGCCTGGAGATGGATTTGGGAGCAGAGGGAGTGGCTGCCGAATGGTTCTGATTTTCTGGCTGGAGTGATGAGCATGTTCTCAAAATAGGTTATAGTGGGGGCGACTGGGAATCTCAGTCGGTTCAGGGACTGACTCTTGATTTCAGTTCAGGTCATGATCTCAGAGTCCTGAGATCGAGTCCCATGTTGGGCTCCATGCTGGGTGTGGAGCCTACTTGAGATTCTCTCCCTCCCTCTTTTTCTGCCCCTCTCCCCTGCTTGCATTCCCTCTCTCTCTCTAGAACAAGTAAATAAATAAAAATAAAAATATGTTACGGTGATGGCTGGATAACTCTGTGAATATACTAGAACCAAGAATTCGCCTACTTAATTGGGTGGATTTTACATGGGAATGAACTAAATGTTAGCAAAGCTGTTCAAACACACACACACACACACACACACACACACACACCCAACATCATTTGGAGGCACTCACATTTTGAAAAGCAGCGGTAAATGGCCAGTTTTCAGTAACTTACATTAAGTGCCTCAGCTTGGGGACTTGAAACACTGAGACCCTTGCTGCTGTTACTGGAAGACAGATCCAAATGCCGGGGCTCAGCAGGAGGAGGGGTGCAAGTTTTCAGTCAGTCTGATGAAGTCCCCTCCGAAAGGTCCTCGCGTCTGTTTTCCCTCCCGTGTGAAAACCATCCCCGGAAACGTCCTCCTTGGAATCACTTGTAATAAATCGTGCGGTTTCGCTGAGACCACGTCTGCTTCTGTGGATCCAAGGCACTTAGAGATTCTGCGTCACACGGTTGACCTTAAAACCCAGGGGCTTACGGGCCTAAGTTGGCTGTGAGGGGCTTCCAGCTCCTGTCGCTTTCAGATTTAGAAGGTTTAACATGTGACAGGTACAGGGGCAAAACTACATCTACTTATATCTTCCTTTTTTCCAAGAGAAAGCTGAAATCTGAAGAGGTCATTTTTTCACCCTCGTCCCTGAGATTTCCTGATTATGGGAGTGCAGAGCAAGTTGCAAAGCTGAAAGGACTAGAAAGAAAAAAATTTGAGTGTCTTTTATTGAAACTCAGTGTGGCCAGGGCTGCCTCCCTTTCAACTCTATTTTTCATGACTGTGATTGTCCCAAAGTGACCTTTCAGGGGGCTGATTGGTTCAGGAGCAGAAGGAGCAGAAGCCCCAGAAACCTCGTGAGAGGGTGGGCTTGGTGGTCGCACTCAGCCCTGGCCAGGCATCGTGCACCTTGCCCCCGAGCCTGTGCTAAGCAATCTCACCAAGAACTGGATTTAAGAACCCAATCAAGGTTTGGGGGACCTAGGTGGTACCTCGACTCTTGGTTTCAGCTCAGGTCATGATCTCAGGGTCGTGAGATGGAGCCCCACATCACCCCCTGCGCTCATGCAGAGTCAGCCTGAGATTCTCCCTCTCCCTCTACCCCTCCCTCCTGCACGTGCTCTCTCTCTCTCTCTCAAATAAATAAATAAATAAATAAATAAATAAATCTTTAAAAAAAGAACCTAGTAAGTTTTTCCTTAGAAGCCAAGAGCAAATACTATGTAAAACACAGAACTTCCTAAATATTCATCCGAAATGTAGTCCCAATAGCTGACCTCAGGGCAGCCCCCCACGGAGATGGCCAAAGCAACCAGATGCCAGTGGACTCTGCTTAGCTATTCTGGAAGCAGAGATGTTAGATCCTAGAGTGGGGGCCTCAGTGGATGCAAATGTCGTTCATGAGATGAGACACTGTCATGTCTGATGTGTGGCTGTGTGCTGAGGAGAAGGACCTCCCTGGATGGTGGTGTGTAGGTGCAATTGGCTGTTCTCTCACGGTTTGGATTCAGCATAAGATCAGGACTAAAATGGACCATCCATTGCAAATCAGGACTAATGCTGGGGTAATTGACTAGGATCAATACTTTAGAAATTTATTTCTTAAGCTTGATCTATTATCCCTTGTTTCTATCTTGGCTTTTCACTCTCTATTTCCCTGGAAAAGTGGGCAAAAGTACCCTTATTTTCAATGTTCCTAGGTGGGTGAAACTTCAGGGAATGTGCCAACAGATGTGTGACTTGTCCTTCCCTCAATTTGTGTCCACATGGATAGAACCCTGCACCCCCTTTCTCCCTAAGGTAGGATGCCGCTGCTACAGGAGGTCTTCCTTTCTCAAAAATCCTATTCGAAGGCAGAGTCAGCCCTCTAGTTTCCTCGCTCCACAGCCACACTCCAAGATGTGTATAAGCACACATTCAGAACATGCACACACTCATCTTCCCACTCTGTCCGGGGCTGTGGAGTCTGGCTAGTTCAAGGAAGGGAAGGAGCGGTTAGATCCTTCAAAGAAGACTGCGGTTTTGCAACAGAGGGAGAGCCAGACAAAGCTACTATAAAAAGATAAAGGAGAGACAGACCCACTTGCTTTTCCCAGGACATGGCATGGGAAGGCCGCTGGTCATGTTGGTCATGTCTTTTGTCTTCGTGGTTAATAAAATGCTTCTCGATGCCATTGAATATAAAATCCTAATTTTCAACATTCTTAGGATATGTTTGTCTCTTTCAGTTTCTAGTAGGCATCTCAACAACTGGGAGAGCCAGGGTCAGAACTGCAAGTCAGATGTCATTTACAATAGAGAATCAAGTTGTTTTGTTCTACAGGATTCCTGCATTTCAATCAGCTGCATTTTTACTTGTATGGAAGCCAGGGCACTGGTTAATTTCAAACAGCAGATAATGATCTTGATCAGGGAAAAACAGAATCTGATTCTTGAAAATCACTGGTGAGGGAAATCTCATAAAACACCTGACATCACCTTCACTAGTGTTGTATCTATTTCTGTGGAAAAATTTGAAAGCAAGAACTTTCAGTAAATTTCAGTATATGAGGTGGTTTCTATTCTATCATCTTTTTCAAGTGTGTTCTTTAATTCAAATCTGTAGCAAGCAGGCAAATGGAACTCTTTAGATTAATATTTTAAATGATGATTTTCTTGTAAGAATGATGTTTTCTTCTGAATGGCCATAATTTGGATGCTCTCTTTCCGTCCAGGCAGCAACCATAATTACATGGCCACAAGAGGAAAGAGCAGAAGTTATGACCTAGCTCCAATCAAACCAGGACGGTGTCCAAAAAGCAAGTTATGCAGTCAAATGCCAAATAATCAAAGCCTGTGACAACTCAAGTGTGCCACAAAGTATATAGTGACCCAAAATGGAGCTGGGAAAAGGGGTAAAACAGAGGATATCGTCTAAAGTGCATGACGTCATGGAGGCGGTAGTTGTTGGTATCATTCCAGGCTGGAGAAACAGAAGGTTAGGATCCAAATTGTTTGGTCATGGGGTACTCATCAAGGTGAGTTATATAAAATGTTGAGTCATGACCAGGGAAGCTATGATGTTGGACAGGGGTCTCCCAAGTGAGGGATATGTGGGAACATCAATTGAGTTAACAGGAATAAAATATAAGCACTCCTCTTTATCATCACTTTTTTCTGAACTTCTTTCTTTTCAAACCTACATATTGTTTTGATTTTGTTAAGCAAACTTATTGAAGTGTAGCTAAAATAAACATATCCTATTTAAAACAGTCTTTATTTTATTTATTTTATTATATTATTATTATTTTTTAAGTAGGATCCACACCCAGTATGGAGCCCAACGTGGGGCTTGAACTCACAACCTCGAGATCAAGACCTGAGCTGAGATCAAGAGTTGTTTGCTTAACCGACTGAGACACCCAGGGGCCCCTAAAATAGCCTGTTTTAAATGTACACACAGGTCAATGAGTTTTAAGAAATACATGAATCCCAAGCACAACTGAGATACAGAATATTTCCCTCCCTCCAGAAACTCCCCCTGTGTCCCTTTCAGTCAATGCACACCCCCCCTCCAAGATGCAACTAATCACTGTTCTGTTCCTTGGCACCAACAGAATAGATTTGCTTTCCTAAGTTCACGAAAGAGGAATCAATGTGCACTCTGTTGCTTTTGGCTTCTTTCCTTCAGCATGGTCTTTGAGATTCATCCATGCTCTGTGTTTCAGTAGCTTGTTTATTTTTTAGTATTGAATAGTATTCAATTGACTCACATTCAAATGCAAATGAAATATAGATATAGTATTCAAGCTATCTTTGAAGACAGTATCCAACTCTATCATATGTATCAAAATCTTGTCTATCCATTCCCCTATCAATGGACATTTGGGTGTTTACAGTTTCAGGCTGTTATGAATGAAGTATAGGATTTTATATATTTTTGTTTCCTGTGGCTATATACCTAGGAGAGGAATGGCTTGGCCATATGTTAAGTGTTTGCTTAATTTTTTTTTTAAATTGTCAAACTATTTTCCAAAGTACTCATGGGATTGTACCTGTCCATTAGCAATGAATGAGAGTTCCACTGTCCCATGTGCTCACCAGCGCAAAACATTGCCAGTCTTTTGAAATATAGTCATACTACTGAATGTGGAATCTTCTTGTGGTTGAATTTGAATTATTGGTGACCCATAATGCTCAGCCTCCTTTCACGTGTTTATTGGAGATTTGTGTATATATTGTGTGACGTTCCTGTTCAAACTTTTGCCTGTATTTTATTGGAATTATTATGGAGTTGTAGGAGTTATTTTTTTAATCAGTTACAGATCATGCAAATATTTTCCCTTTGTGTCTTATCTTTCTTTAAAAGTATCTTGAAGAGTGAAATTTTTAAATTTTGATAAAATTTAAGTCTAATTTTTTTCTTTAGTGGTTTATGCTTTTTTGGGTTCTATGTAAAAAATATTAGCCTAGCCCAAGGTCACAAATATTTTCTAACTGGTTAGTGGCTACTTAGAGTCCTTACCCATGGAGAAGTGGGTAATTTGGAGGTGGTTGGTTATATTTAGTTCAAAGAACTCCTCACTGTGAGAAGTGGCCATATGGCTTAAATTTTCACCCACCCAGTGATATCTTTTGATGGAGATTTTTTTAACTTTAATGAAGTATAATTTATTAATATTTTACTACTAATCTTTATTTTTGTGTGTGAAATCTACCCAAGATCATATCAATATTCTTTTTTTTTATTATCCCTTCTATGTTTTACTATATTACTTTTCTTCTGTAGATTTCTGAATCATCTGATACTCAGTTTTCTGTAAGATATGATCTAGGGGTGAAGTTTTTTTTTAAATTTTTTAAAAGATTTATTTATTTATTTGAGGGGCACCTGGGTGGCTCAGTCGTTAAGCATCTGCCTTCAGCTCAGGTCATGATCCCAGCGTTCTGGGATCGAGCCCCACATCAGGCTCTCTGTTTGGTGGGAAGCCTGCTTCTCCCTCTCCCACTCCCCCTGCTGTGTTCCCTCTCTCACTGCCTCTCTCTCTGCCAAATAAATAAATAAAATCTTTTTAAAAAATAAAGATTTATTTATTTATTTGAGGAGGAGGGACAGAGAGAATCTCAAGCAGACTCCCCACTAAGTGTGGAACTTGACGAGGGCTCCATCTCACGACCTCAAGATCATGACCTGAGCCAAAATCAAGGGTCGGAGGCGCAATTGACTGAGCCACCCAGGTGCCCCACTTCTTTTTTTTTTATTGATATCCCATAGGCCCAGCACCACTTATTGAAAACATTTCCTTTACCCCTGCTCTCAAGTGTCATTTTCATCAGGGACAGAAGTCCATGCCTATGTAGGTATATTTCCTGGCTGTCCATTCTGTTCCACTAGAACATTTGTCAGACCTGCAGCCAATCCCAAAGTGTCTTTATTGCATCTTTATAAAAGTCTTGACATTGGTAAATTTCCCCTACCTTATTCTTCTGTTTTGTCAAGATTGTCTTGGATCTTCTTGGTCTTTTGCATTTCCATATACACCTTACAATTAGCTTGTGTATTTCTGCAAATAGAAACCCACTAATATTTTGGTTTGGATTGTCTGTAATTTCATAAATTAGTTTGGTAAAAGGTGAATAGAGGCCTTGCATAATTATATTTGTATTTATTATTAGATATTTAATATTTTTATTTTAATAAATGGCACATTTTAAACTTTTTCCTGTCAGGATACATAAATATAGTTGAATTTGTATATTGAACTTATATCATGCAACCTTGCTCAACTCACATATTAATTCCAAAATTACTATCATGTCATCCATGAATAATGAGAGATTTACTTATTTCCAGTTTTCATAAATTTGCATGATTCTCTTTCTTGCCACTATGTCTGGCACCTGAAACATTATGCTGAATACATTGTGATAGTGGGCATCTATGCTTCTTCCTTAATCTCAAAGGGAAAGTTTTCAACATCTCGTCAGTACATTTACTACAGATATGTTTGGTCTATACCCCCCATTATAGTAAAGAAGCTTATTCATGCTATTAATTTACCAACTGTTTTTTTAGCCTTACTGAATGTTATATTGGTGTGGTACAGTGAGGCAAGGTGTGGTGTGGTATGACATGGTATAGTGCAATATGGTGTGACGTGGTGTGGTGTGCTCCTGTATGGTGAGGTGTGGTATTGTATGGTAGGATGTGGTACAGTGTGGTGTGTTAAAAATGGCATCCTTTGGAGCATACCATAATGTAGACTTGTCAAGCCACTATACTGTACAAGTGAAACAAATGTAGCATTGGGTGTCAACTACACTTCAATAAAAAAAAAGAAAAGGTGGCGTCCCTGGTGGACTGTATCAAACACAAGTCAGAGATCACCAAGCTGATACAAACACTTCTAAGAATAGAAAACCAGAAGCTAGAAATTCTTCTCAACTGGTTTTATGAGGTGAAACATCTTTTGTACCAAAACCCAATCAGTAAGAACAACTTTGGGACAATCTCACTCATGAAGATAAAGGCAAAGTTGTTACAGAAATCATCACAAATCAAGCCGATCACTAAATAATGGTGGTACTTAAGGTAATGATGTTATTCTGTTGCAAGATGCTGTGTCCTCCTGGTAGGTTTTTCGTTCTGTACTCTTCCTTTAGTGATGTCTTCCAGGCACGCTCTGGCTGCCTTTGGAGCTGCCAGAAACCTCCTGTGACAGGGACAGGATCCTCATCGCATGTTGTGCCCCTGCAGTCTGTGGCACCGAACCACGTGGCTTGGATAACTACCATCCACCACCAAGAATGTGAACTCCAGAACATAAGGAACCCTGGCACCTTCATGTTCACCCTGCAAGTACCCAACGGAGCCTGGAACTGGGTAAAGTCAACAAAACACAGCAAAACAAAACAGTCGAGCAAAAAACCAAAAATTATTAACAAAAATTAAAGTATAGAAAAGACGGTGCCTTAAAAATTACTTCTGTCATTCCATATGAGTTGCTTCCTGCCAGTTATTCCCTGAGGGTAAGAGATGATTTCCACCTGCTCCTGTTGCCGCCAATGGTATATAGGCACTGGGCTTCCTCAAGATACCAAGTATATTTACTGGAAACTTCCAGGAGGAATAAACTATTCAATTAATGTCCTGTGCAATTATGGAAAAAATGCCTCTCTTCTCTCCAACTTCCTTCACCTAATCTGGTGTGATGTTAGATCTTTCCACTTTGGCCCTGGGGCAGCTGCTGGTGGTCCTTATGTCCTCTAGGGGATTTGAGGGAAGGGCCTCTTGGATTTTGCCCAGAGCCCTCCCCTCAGGCAGAAGATCTGTGCCCTTGGGTGTCTGGACCAGAAATAAAACTAAATGACAGACACTGAGTTGTAGATCTACTCTTTCCTCTGTCAGCGGTCCAATTTTGTCTTCTTGAGAATTTTAAAAATCCAGACTGAGTCATTATACACTGCAAAACTGATTATTGATTCTTTTCACACACCCCACAATAACCCTTACTCTGTCTGCTTTCATCGAATCCTGCCCTCTTACTTAGGTTCTAAAGCATCAGAATCCTGATTCTGGAATGTGGTACTTCTCTCTGCTCTCCTCACACACACGGACATAAACACATGCATGCTTTAGTGTTGTCTATGAATGTGGTCAGCCCACCGCCAAAGTGTACCTCCAAGGCACATGTTGCTTTTTGCATTCCGGACACTACTGAGCCGGTTAACAAAATAACTGCTTATTTTCTAAGTCCTAGCAACATTCTTCTGTGAAGCATTTTGAGCGTGACAACAAGAACAAAATCAAAGACTGATTAGAAAAAGATACAGAAGGTTGGACCATTACATTGTCATCTGCTTTTTTTAACGTGTTTATAATTGGATCATATTTCCTGCATTTGGAACAAATATTTGTGTTTAAATTATGTTGTTCAAAATATTAGCTATCTCCTTTTATAAACAAATCTATTATCATTCATGAATTTAAATAGTGAACTCTCAAAAGCCCTGTCCATATTAGAATGTCCCACGGAACAGCACAAACCATGTAGGTGTCCTACAGGAGAGTGATGCTCGGATGTGGCTGGACCAGACCACCAGCGTCAGCCAAGACCACCCCAGACCTACTGATCAGGGGCACTGGGATTAAGGCCTATGAATCTATGTTCTAACAAGCCTTCCAGGTATAGTGATGCATGTAAGTTTGAGAACCACCTCTCTCAAAGGTGAATGATGATTATGCTGGCTGTGTTGTTCAGGGTCTTCGGGTCAGAGTATCCAAACCCTCTTCTTAAACATTTTACACCCTCTTCTCTGTGCTCTCACCCAGCTCACCTTTCTTGCCCTCAAGAGAAACCACAAAACAAAGTAAAACACAACACCAAGCCTCTTGCTTAAACCCAGCCACACAATCTCTAGCTTGTTCTTCCATTCCAGCTGGAACTCTCATGACACACAGTGTTTACCCACCTTGTGGTCAGGGGAAACCACCCCCCCACCATCCCCCTTTCCCAATCTGGAGCTGGGAAAGTTGTTTGAGACTTCATCTGTGAAACATGGATATCACTTCCTACCACGCTGTTTTCATGACATTAACAGAAAACATGTCAATAAAACTCTGATGCATGCTAACTCACTAACTGGTGCCCATAAGAGGCAAAAGGGAAGTGATGAGACCAAGTTTACAAGTCCAAATTTCAACATCTCTCAGGTGGTAACTGCATACACAGCCACTAGCCAGAGCCTGGCACAGAGTGTGCAATGAATGGAGGGGGACCATCATGGCTTAGCTGCCTACGAGAAATCCTCAGGAAAGCAGAGTTAATTCACTGTATTTACTTGTTCTGATACAGGCTCACTGCTGGTTGTTATCCTTTTCCTTTCCCAGAATTGAATAAGCCATGCTTCCTCTAATCTACTGAATTAATTTCCTTGTCTTCTTCATTTCATCCATCTTCCAGTTCCCTGCTCTACATCAAACATCACTAGCGCCAGGATGGCCATATGAGCTTCAAGTTTTCTCCTGGTCTGTAGAGGTGACCCCCAGGGTCTGGGGGCAGAAATGCATTTGAAAAAGGCTGCTGTTCTCTTCATACACCTCTCCCAGCTCAGCTGAGAATTCCTTTTTCTCCATATTGTCTGCCATCTCTAGTGCAAAGATCCATCCCTTGGCAGGAAAGACCAAAACCAAGTAGGATATAAAGCAGTTTTGATTTTCCCCAGTTTGTGTGGAAGCTCAGGGTCATGTGCTAAGCTGCTGAGAAGCTGGGCCGGCTTGGGCAGGTTCCTTAGACTCTCTGTGCCTTTGCATTCCCCTCTATAACACAGGCATGACAATAAGCTTAGTTGCTATAAAGAGTTTAAAAAACAAAGGAAGACAAAAGCATCTAGGATGTAACAAAAGCATCCAGATATAAGACCATTAACATGTAATGTAGAACATGTTACATCCTGGGTTCCCTCAGTAACTTCCACTTAATTTTCCATGGATTTTTGAGACTGTGTCAGTCGACGCACTACACGTTAGTCAGATATTATATCAGAAAGGTGGTCAAGCCATATTATGTACGTGGTTACCCTGACACCGACTGATGATAAGGCAAATTACTTACTCACAATGCCTGTTTCCTTACCTCAGAAATGAGGTTGGGGACACTAAGAATATGATTACCTATCCCATGGAGTTTTACAGAAACTTAATGGAATAGCATGTACAAGTGTGCTCACACAGTCTGCCATTTACAAAGAATATAGATGACAGCAAATTTGGCCAGCTAGAAAAAGGTATTTTGCAATTTTCTAAAATTTTTCTTTATCATCTTCTGATTCATGGAGGTTTTTTTTTAAGATTTAATTTATTTATGTGACAGAGAGACAGCCAGCGAGAGAGGGAACACAGCAGGAGAGAGGGAGAGGAAGAAGCAGGCTCCCAGCCGAGGAGCCCAATGTGGGACTCGATCCTGGAACGCCAGGATCATGCCCTGAGCCGAAGGCAGACGCTTAATGACTGCGCTACCCAGGCACCCCTGATTCATGGAGTTTTTAAGGTCTTTTTGCCTGGAAGACAAGGGAATGTTTGTACAGATATTAGAATGGACACAAATAAAGACAGAGACCTTAGACTCACAATATTTGCAAATTTAATGGGGGAGGGGAAGACATAGATTTTCATAGAAATTTATGGGCTAATTTTTCAACAAAGGAGTTAGAATATGTACAAAGCTTTTGAATATTTATAGTAACTTGGCTGAACTTTTTATGTCTCCTATTATTAAACTATACATCAAATATGATCATAAAACTCAATTATTATTCATATAAATGGATGTGCTACAGTTGAGAAATATATTTAAGTAACATAAAGCACAAATTCTATAATGGTGGAAGCAAGACATTAAAGATGAACATTACAAAATGTAACAAGATATCCAAATATTAATAACAAATACATTTCATATTTCAGGACCCACAATAACGTATCTGGGAAACAGTTGAAAGTGAAGAGAAAACATCTGTATATTCATTTTTTGATGGGTGGAAACAGAAATGCAGAAGCAATATCTTCATCTTACATGGCAGGTGTTTGGAGTGAAAAGCATTTGAAAGGGATTTTCACATTGAAGAATACAGACAAACATAGAGGCGAATAAGAAAACCCAACCAGAGCAATGTGTGGTGAAAAGGAAGTGTCTCGGTTCTTGGCTTGGGTCTGATAAGCCTGATGATGGACGGCTCCTCTGCAGGATGTGGGCTTCTTCCCAGGTAAGAGTTCCATGCTTGGAAGGCACATTCATCTTTGTAGTTTATTGAGGTCACTTATTTCTCTCAGTTAATGACATCTCTTTCTCAGGTAAGTTGCATGGAATGGACTGGTTGCAGACTTCAGGGCTCATGTCTTGACACATCATGGGTAGGTGGAATTGAAAGGAGTGCCATTTCAGGACATGGTAGATGAAGGAAGTGAATGGCAAGAGTTACACATTGGAGAGCTTTACTGGATACTAATTACCAGGGTTAAAGCTTTGTATGCCTTAACTTATTTAAATCTTCAATTGCCACCAAGAAGTACACTCACTTAAAAACAAGGACCTGAGTCTTCGAAGGCCATTTAATGGAATGTCCCACAGGCTGAGCAAGAGGGAGATGGGAAAGAGCTTCAGTTCTCCAAGGTTTACCTGGGGTTGGAGGGCAGAGAAGCTTCCCCTCCTTTGTCAGGCTCTGGTCTTCCTGGTGATTTTAAATTCAGTATGTTGCTTTCCACCAATTCCTGAGGTTCCCATTGTAATTGCTTTGAATCTATGGATCATTTTGAGAAAAAAAAAACAGATTTCTTTACAATATTGAATCTCCCTTCTAGAATATTGAGTCTTCTTTTTATTTAGGTCTTAATAATAAACCAAAGATTTGGGGTAATTACTTTTTAAATTAAAAAGAAAAAGATACCTTCCCTAGTTTATTGTCATCATTACATTGGACTTTGTGCCCTACCCCAAATGCAGGTGGGGACGTTCCTCCCGCCTCACGGTATCTTACTGAATACCGTGGTCAAAGTGCTATCAGTATGTTCCACAACCTTCCACCTGTGCTCAGGGAGCCTTTCTCACTATTATAGCAGATAGTACATAAACAAATGTGTTCATATGCCAGGTTTAAAATGGCTTTTCTATGATTTATTTTTACAGCAAATATCTGATTCATCCACAACATATTTCAGTTTAAGCCTTAATATGTTAAGCACTTGGGTTTTTTCTGCAAATATCTGGGCAGCTGTTCATGCACTCCTAAGAGTTACATAACTCATGCATGAAACTTATCTAGACTAGGCTATTTTGGAATAGTTTTATTTCTTTAAAGGACATTCCTGAATTCTTGCTATTGGTCTATTTAAGTTTTATAGCTCTTGGGAAAATGAGGATTAGGTTCCAATGACCTCAGGGGTTGGTTTGATCAAGGTACTAATCTCAATTAGGAAACACAGCACTATGGAAATGTCTCTACAACCTATTGAAGTGAAACGTTATTTTCTTCTGCACTTTTTTCCTGCATTGCTCACAATGCATTAATCTACATTTCTCCAGCATGACAGTGCAGTTAACAAGGCAGAGAAAGCTCTTGCTAAGGTTTTGATAAAGGGAAGCACCAGGTGTCGCATTAACTCTTTATTTTTGTTGTCCAATCACCTTGTCCCCATGAAGACCATCAGTAAAAGTGATGACTGCCCTGAACTTCTCTATGCTTTTCTGATCACCTTAATGAGACACAAGGCACTGTTCTCCTCACATATTTCCAGTACCTGCACAGTACCAACACTCCAGTAGCTTCCTGACACAGTGTCAGGTGAATGCACTTTTGGAGATCTTGCCAGTATAACAATGTCTTTGTTTTGCCCACACTTGGCTGATACTATGCTTGGGTTTAGAATCCAGGGTAGGGAGTCAACTGTTTCCAGACTTTCCAATGCTCCTTCCTCTCATTTTGCTGTTGAGAAGTCTGGTCTTTCTCTCTGTGTAGAAACTTACAGGATCTTCTCTTTGTACCAGGTGTTATATAATTGCCTAAAGGTACCCCTTGACTTCAGTCTATTGAGCTATTTTAGACGCCTTGTGGATACTTTTAACCTGCCTGTCTATGATCATCAGTCCTGGGACATTGTTTTGAATTATTTGATGTAATTTATTTTTCTATTTTTCCGTTTCTGAAACTCCTATTATTTGAATACTTGTGTTCCTGTGTGAGGAATTGACTTGCTGTATTTCTGTTGTTAGCCACTCTATCTATGTTATGGTAGCAGAAGCTGAATAATACAGTGGTATTATATCATTTTATTTTAAAAAATGATGGATGGATGGATAGATGGTTTAGCCTTACCAGCTGTGGTGAGGCTTCGGGAGGGAAGGAGATCAGACCCATGTATTCAAGCTAACATCTTTATCTGGGCTCTGTAAACGAATTTGTTATTGAGCCTGTGCACCTTGGGATATTGTTGGATTGTGTTTCCTATGTCATTTTTATACTCGACTACACTTTTTTAAATTAATTTTATGAGGACTCTAGATTGAAGTAATTGCATTGATACTTAAAAATATATATTAAGAAACTGAATTTGACTCCACTTAAGCAGGAGTTGGAAATGGGAACTAAGTTTTAGTGACTACCTATTGTGACAGATGCTATAAAGATGCATTATATTGGCATCCTGATTACTTGAAACAGTGCTTAGGACATAGTAGTTGCTCAATAAAGGTTTTATTTGAAAATTTGATTCATGATAAAAAAAATAATTGGGTAGTTACTAGATTAAGAAACAGACACAGTGCAAGTCCTATTGATTTTTTTGAAGGTTTTCTTTCTTTAGAAGAGTTTTAGATTCACAGCAAAACTGAGGGCAAGGTATAAAGACCTCCCTTATACCCGCCGAACTCACACTTGCTTAGCCTTCCCCAGGATATAACATCCCCCCAAGAGTAGTGTACCTGTTACACTTAAAAAACCTAGAATGATGTATGGCAATCACCCAGGTCCATAGTCTACATGAGGGTTCACTCTTGATGTTGTATAGTCTATGGGTTTGGACAAATGTATAATGAGAAGTATCCATCATTATCATATACAGGTTATGTTCCCTTTCCTAAAAATCATCTGTGCTCTCTTGTCCATTGCCACCCCCACCTCGCCTCCATCCCCACCTCTACCAACTCCTGATTCTGGCATGCACTGACCATTTTTCTTTCTTTATATCATTGCCTTTTCCAGAATGTCATAAAGCTGGAACTGTACAGGATGTAGACTTGACAGATCGGCTTCGTCCACTCAGTCATGTGCGTTTAAGATTCCTCCATGTTTTTTCAGGGACTGCTAGTCCATTTCTTATTAGCACTGCATAATATCCAGTGTCTGGATGGACCACAATTTGTTTATCCATTCACTAATGAAGAACATCAGAGATGGTTCCAATTTGGGCACTTTTTTTTAAAGATTTTATTTATGTATGCATTTATTTATTTAGAAAGTGGGTTGGCGGGGAGAGGCAGAGGTGGAGGGAGAATCTTAAGCAGACTCTGTCCTCATCACAGAGCCTGACGTGGGGCTCGATCACACAACCCTGAGATCGTGACCTGAGCTGAAATCAACAGTCGGAAGCTTAACCGACTGAGCCACTCAGGTGCCCCAACTTTTGGCAATTCTGAATAAAGCTACTCTACATATCTGTGTGAAGATTTTTGTGTGAACATAAGTTTTCCACTGCTCTGGGTAAATAATAAAGAACATGATTGCTGGACCATAACACCAGAATACATTTAGTCTTGTAAGAAACAAACAAACTGTCTGCCAAACCGGCTGTACTATTTTTCATTTCCCCCAGCAACGAAGGAGAGTTCCTGTTGTTCCACATTTTTCTGCATTTGGGGTCAGAATTTTGGATTTGGGGCATTCTAATAGCTGTGTAGTAATATCTCATTGTTGCTTTAATTTGTGCTTCCCTGATCACATATGATATGGAGCTTTTCATAAGCTTATCTGACATTTGCGTATATTCTCTGGTGAGGTTTCTGCTAAGGTCCTTGGCCTACTTTTTTAACTGGGTTTTTCTCTTTTTATTGTTGAATTTTAAGAATTCTTTGTATATTTTGGGTAATAGTCTCTTATCAGATGTGTCTTTGTCACATATTTTCTCCCAGTTTGTGGTTTGTCTTATCTTTCTCTTGACCTTGTCTTTCTGAGCAGAAGATTGTAATTTCAATGAAGTCCAGCTCATCAATTATTTCTCACGTGGATCATGCCTTTGGTGTTGTAGCTAAAAAGTCATTGCCATATCCAAGGTCATCAAAGTTTCTTATTTGTTATCTTCTAGGAGTTTTATAATTTTGCATTTTTGTATAGGACTATGATCCATCTGGAATTGATTTTTGTGAAGTGTGTAAGGTGTGTGTTCACATTGTTTTGTTTTGTTTTTTTGCATGTGGTTGTCCAGTTGTTCCAAAGCCATTTGTTGAAGAGACGACCTTTGCTTCATTGTGTTGCCTTTGCTCCTTTGTCAAAGATCAGTTGATTACATTTATGGGGGTCTATTTCTGGGCTCTCTATTCGGTTGCATTGATCCATTTGTCTATTCTTTCAGCAATACTACACAGTCTTGATTACCGTAGATTCATAGTAAATCTTGATGCCAGGTAATGTCAATCTTCCAAGTTTGCTCTTGTGCTTCAATATTGACTTAGCCTGAGTTTTTCACCTCTAGTATGAGCTTTAGAGTCAGTGTGTTGATATACGCAAAATAACTTGCTGGGACTTTGATTGAGATTGCACTGAATCTACAGATCAAGTAGGGAAGTAGTCATATCCTGATTATATCGAATTTTCCTATCCATTAACATGTCTGTCCGTTGATGTAGTTCCTTGATTTCATTCATTAGAATTTCGTAGTTTCCCCATAAAATCTTGTAAAATTCTTTTAAAGATTTTATTATTTATTTATTTATTTATTTATTTATTTATTTATTTATTTAAGAGAGAGAGAGTGAGCATGTGCAGAGGGGCAGGAGAAGGAGAGGCAGAGAATCTCAAGCTTGATGCAGGGCTTGATCTCACCACCCTGAGATTACAACCTGCGCTGAAACCAAGAGTCGGATGCTTAACTGGCTGAGCCACACAGGTACCCACAAGATCTCGTATAATTTTTAAAATATTTATACCTACATATTTTATTTTTTAGGTGCCAGTATAAATGGTATTGTGTTCTTAATTTCAAATTCTACCTGTTGCTGGTATATAGGAAAACTATTGACTTTTGTGTATTAACCCTATAAACTGTAACCGTGCTATACTTGTTTATTAGTTTTGGATTTTTTATTTTTTGGTCAATATTTCTGTATTTTCTACATGTATGTTTATGTCATCTGTGAATAAAGATAGTTTAATTTACTCATTCTTGATCTTTGGGGTTTTTGTTCCTTCTTTCCTCTGACCACCACCACCCCCCTTCAACTTCTGGCTCACAACATACTCACAACAGTGGCCTTTTGATGAACTCTTGTGCATTGCTTCTCAGTTTGCTCTGGTTTTTGGGAAGACATGGTATAGTCAAGTCTGGACAATTTTTATATGCCTTAGTGAGCTATCATTACTCACTCATTAACAAAACTCTAGACAATATTGAAGAGCCAATATCTAGGTACATTTGTTCTTTCTTCTTGGTCCCTCCGATGTGTCTTTCTCCTGGCTGCTAGATGGAAGCGATTAGTTGAAGTTCTGAATATTTCATGTTCCCGTGAAGAGTCAGAGGGTCTAATTGTGTGAAATTGGACAAGTTAGTCAACATGTCTGAAGTTTGAGTTCCTTCTCTGTAAATATAGATGATTACATAGGTCTTATGGGATGTTTGGAAGATTAACAAAAATAACATCTAAAAATATATTTTAAGGGTCAGTCCCCCAGTAGGATTTTAATTAATTCTTCTGCAATTAATGATATATAAGTTTCTACTCTTCTTAAGTGTTTGACAAAGATCACTGTTCTGTGCCCTATCTCATGGATAACAATTACTCTGTATTTCTTCTCATCACCTAATACAGAACCAGAGGGACACTGATTTCTAAGCAAATGGTAGATTTTTTTAAATTTTTATCTTGCATTGTCCTATATAATAATATACATAATTTATTGTCCATGTGAAGAAAAGGACAGTGAGTTACCTATAACTTCATAACTTAAGGAAGTTATTTGGAAACCATTCCAAGGGCTTAGATACAGGCTTAACCCCCATGTGGCCTTGGACTGTCCCTCACTGTGGATGCTGGGGTGACACAGAGCCAGAGAAGGATGCCGGTGTTTGCACCAGCCTTTACTTGGATGCTGATGACTTTGGTCATCTTAAGTTTATGTCTTTAGGATTAGATTGAGGTAGGGAATTTCTGGTTAG
Source organism: Ailuropoda melanoleuca (assembly GCF_002007445.2). Taxonomy (NCBI): domain Eukaryota; kingdom Metazoa; phylum Chordata; class Mammalia; order Carnivora; family Ursidae; genus Ailuropoda; species Ailuropoda melanoleuca. The sequence continues at coordinate 112,415,836 of NC_048218.1, read as the reverse complement.
ACCCATTTAGAATAGTTTCCTCAATCGTGTCTGGGTGTATCTGTACATACTGATTCAAGTGTAACGGATGATGTCGTAACCACCAATGGTGTTTGTTACACCATTTGTGCTATGAAACCGCAATAACAATAGAATGAATGACTTATCCTAGGTAAGAGGGGGACAGCCACATATGTTATATTGTAGATTGCAGAGCCCTGAATTCAACTCTGCATGACCATGGGAGAGCTGATTCATCTCTCTAGGTCGTGGCATCTGCAGCAGTGTGAGAACAACACCTTTCACAGAGGCTAACTTCCTGACAAGCTCACTGCCTCTTTTCAGTGAGGGCTTGGGAGTTCTACATGATTTTCAAAATGAAAACTGTGGGTGGGAAATCCATCTAAGTTTCCCTGGTCTCCCTCAAAAATGCAGTCCTCTGACACTAAGTTACTGAGAATCCTTACAATATTGTAATAATCGTCTTTATTCAGTACATGTGAAAGTCCTCCAGCCATGGAGTAATTTTTACCTTTGAAAAGCCTTTGCATGGTGCTACCTGATGAGAAACTCAAGAGCCTATCTGGCAATCACAGCTCTACTCAACCTCAGGATGTCCAGATGCTGTTCTGTTAGAATGTTGAGCTTGTCAACTGATTATAGTCAAGTCATGTAAACAATAAATATTTGTTAAGGAATCATTTTTCTTTTAAAAACAGTGATGACTTCAAAATACTGAAAGGCTGTCATGTAAGAGAAAAAGTACCTGTATTCTTTGTGACATCTAAGAGAAGAAGCACAAAGAAACAGAGCTTCTCAGTAGCAGGTAATTCACATGGTAAGGGTATAGCGGGTGCTCTGAGACTAGGGATGCCCAAATAGGAGCAGGTGGAATAGACTCTACTGTTTTTGTAGATAGCAGTCCTCCAGTGGTCAGAAGGCTAAGTTAAGTGATGTCTGCCATCTCTAGCAATGCCAAGTCTGAGGGATTCTGAAACAAGAGGTCTACCTGGATATAATGCGACATTGACTCTGATCCTTGTATTCTCTAATTAAAATTTAAATTAAACTCATAATATTAAGACAAAATTTGAGTTGAAAAGTAAAACAAAGAAGAGCATATACATTCATTTTCTCCACTGCTTTATGGAAAGACACCTCTTCTGAAGTCAGAATTTCTAAACTACCATCAAGTTTCTGAATTTTCTGACTCTCAATTTCATTGTCCCTCATCTGTGAAATAGGCATAACTATAATACATTCTCCTCAGGGTTGTTGTGAAGATCAAATGTCAAAGTCTTTGTCAGCTCCTGAGGGCAGTGATGAAATACACTAAGGTGAATCATTATCCTCTTCATTAAATTATAAATGTCTGCAAAACTCAGATAGTGATATGAATGAAAAAGGAAGTTTGGGGTGATTTTGAAGAAAGAAATAACATCATGTTGGTGAGTTATTGGATGGGAGACTGTCAAGAGAGCTGGAAGAGCTAGTTGATTCACATTCATGCTCCAAAGTCAAGAGTTTAAATGGTCATCACCTCACGTGGAGTCTGGAATCTGATCGTGAAGGAAGAGGAAATAAGTCCATGGAGAGGGCATGGCTGACGGAGAGGCCCTTACTTACTGTAATGAATAAAGTAATGACAGGCAATAATGTAGAAGAACCTCCCTGCAGTCTCAGGGAGTTCAAGGTCAGAACCGAGTGAAGTCTATAAGGGAATTGCTTTACAAGAACCCGATAACCCCAGGAAGTGAACTATAAAAGAGTGCACTGGATTAATTTTAGTAAGCCAAAAGAAGGTACTTGTTTTATACTGCAAATTTTCAGGCACTTGGGATTTCTTAATAAGCACTCTCTGTACAAGAAATCATCTTAACTCAGTATCACAATAATTGGGTATTCAAAAGGTGAAAACCAGGTTTGTCATGCAGGGAGTAAGGATATTTTCTCTGAACATGAGCAGAGACAACTAAGACATACAGACTATGAGGGCACAGAAAAGCAGCCTTTGCTTATGGAAAACATTGGAAAGTAACTGACAGGCCTTAATCCTTGAAAGAAATATTGGAAAATCTAGAAAAAAAAGATTTAAGAGCCTACTGATTTTTGGAGCATTAAATGAAAGAATATCACACTTTTTTATTAATAATTCTTGAGAGTTTATAAAACATGTTGACACTCATTGGTTTCCAAAGTACTTTCACAAATAAGAGGAAAATGTTTACATTTTATAGTTAATTATTTGCTGAGTTACACGGTCTGGACTCAAAACAAGCAAGGTCTTGAGAATGCAGATGATTTATTTCTATTACTCTATTCTTCCTGGGATATAGTCAATAAACTCCCCCAAATATCTCTGCTTCCATTAGCTTTCTGTGCAGTCTGTCTTTTCTACTGCTCTCTGATTAATCTTCACCATTGTACAAACCACTCTCTCCACTCAAACACATTTATTTTGTACAGAAAAGCCCAAACCCAGTAGACAGGATCAACTTTTTCAAAGCATCTAGAAGTACTCTCCAGAATTACTTCAAACTTACTTCTCCTGACGACCCAGTGAACAAGGCCATGCTTCTCGTGTGTTGAATCTCTGTGACTCTCCTTAATCACTGATCTGTCTTCTCCAGATCCACATCAACCAGCCCGACTGGCCACAGTCTCACCTCCTCTCTGGAGAACTACTGACTGACCTGGTAACAGTTCACTCTCAAGAGGTTTTCACCATGGTACTCTTGAACAAGGGCCAGGCAAGGGGGACTTTGAGGATGATGAATAGGAATTTTTATTTTTGTGAAGATTAATGAAAAGTCACTGAAACATTTTAAGCAGGGTAGTACATGTTGGGTTGTGCTGAGTCACGAAGAATCAAACTGAATAAAAGGAAGCAATTTTGTTCACATTAGAAATGCAATCTTGTGAGAGAGAATGCATTTACTCATACTTCGACTGAGGGTATACCTGCCTCTATGTCTTGTGGGAGAAACCATTAGAAAACCCAACCTGAGCATTTGGAGTGAGTGTTGATGACCCATAAATCTGTCTCATGTCTTTCTCTGTCTGTCTCCATCTCTCTCTTTCTCTCTCACAAACACACACATGCACACAGAAACATACACAGTTTCCCTGGAAGCTCAGTGACTTCCCCAAGCTGGCCTTGTCTTGTCCACTTCCAGACCTGTCTTGAGACTCTCCCTCAGGTCTTCAGAATAAACAGAGAGCCCAGTATGCTTTTGGTGGGATTTTCCTCCGGATCCTGGCCAAGTCCACACAGATGAATTCACCCACAGCCCATTGCCTTTCAATGATAGTAAGGTGTAGCATATCTTTGCTGGGACCGTTTATCTGTTACTTAAAAAAAAAA
>NC_048218.1:112376173-112411725 GCF_002007445.2 Ailuropoda melanoleuca | reverse complement strand
TTGTTTTATACTGCAAATTTTCAGGCACTTGGGATTTCTTAATAAGCACTCTCTGTACAAGAAATCATCTTAACTCAGTATCACAATAATTGGGTATTCAAAAGGTGAAAACCAGGTTTGTCATGCAGGGAGTAAGGATATTTTCTCTGAACATGAGCAGAGACAACTAAGACATACAGACTATGAGGGCACAGAAAAGCAGCCTTTGCTTATGGAAAACATTGGAAAGTAACTGACAGGCCTTAATCCTTGAAAGAAATATTGGAAAATCTAGAAAAAAAAGATTTAAGAGCCTACTGATTTTTGGAGCATTAAATGAAAGAATATCACACTTTTTTATTAATAATTCTTGAGAGTTTATAAAACATGTTGACACTCATTGGTTTCCAAAGTACTTTCACAAATAAGAGGAAAATGTTTACATTTTATAGTTAATTATTTGCTGAGTTACACGGTCTGGACTCAAAACAAGCAAGGTCTTGAGAATGCAGATGATTTATTTCTATTACTCTATTCTTCCTGGGATATAGTCAATAAACTCCCCCAAATATCTCTGCTTCCATTAGCTTTCTGTGCAGTCTGTCTTTTCTACTGCTCTCTGATTAATCTTCACCATTGTACAAACCACTCTCTCCACTCAAACACATTTATTTTGTACAGAAAAGCCCAAACCCAGTAGACAGGATCAACTTTTTCAAAGCATCTAGAAGTACTCTCCAGAATTACTTCAAACTTACTTCTCCTGACCACCCAGTGAACAAGGCCATGCTTCTCGTGTGTCGAATCTCTGTGACTCTCCTTAATCACTGATCTGTCTTCTCCAGATCCACATCAACCAGCCCGACTGGCCACAGTCTCACCTCCTCTCTGGAGAACTACTGACTGACCTGGTAACAGTTCACTCTCAAGAGGTTTTCACCATGGTACTCTTGAACAAGGGCCAGGCAAGGGGGACTTTGAGGATGATGAATAGGAATTTTTATTTTTGTGAAGATTAATGAAAAGTCACTGAAACATTTTAAGCAGGGTAGTACATGTTGGGTTGTGCTGAGTCACGAAGAATCAAACTGAATAAAAGGAAGCAATTTTGTTCACATTAGAAATGCAATCTTGTGAGAGAGAATGCATTTACTCATACTTCGACTGAGGGTATACCTGCCTCTATGTCTTGTGGGAGAAACCATTAGAAAACCCAACCTGAGCATTTGGAGTGAGTGTTGATGACCCATAAATCTGTCTCATGTCTTTCTCTGTCTGTCTCCATCTCTCTCTTTCTCTCTCACAAACACACACATGCACACAGAAACACACACAGTTTCCCTGGAAGCTCAGTGATTTCCCCAAGCTGGCCTTGTCTGTCCACTTCCAGACCTGTCTTGAGACTCTCCCTCAGGTCTTCAGAATAAACAGAGAGCCCAGTATGCTTTTGGTGGGATTTTCCTCCGGATCCTGGCCAAGTCCACACAGATGAATTCACCCACAGCCCATTGCCTTTCAATGATAGTAAGGTGTAGCATATCTTTGCTGGGACCGTTTATCTGTTACTTAAAAAAAAAAATTCTCTGCCATTTCTTCAAATAAATGTCAGGAATTGAAACAGAAATTTCTATTTGCTTGTGAGCTGGACTCTTCTGCACAGGAAAAATGCCATCAGCTTGTTTTTCACATGCATCACTCTCTGAGAACAAAATCAAAAGGCGAAAACAAGAGAGAAATAGCAAACAGCAGGAATCTTGAAGGTTGTGCAGAGAGGAATCCAGTCAAGACACCTGGGAACTAACCAGTGTTTTTCTTCTAAAAGGTAGCCATCAGACCGACTATCAATACCATCCACTTTTAGATATTTATGTAGTTTTTATTATGTGTTTATTGTATCTACTGTTTGCAAGTTTATGCAATCTCTATGACTTCTGGTTAAGAATCTCAAAACTAGAGGGGTGCCTGGGTGGCTCAGTCAGTTAAGCATCTGACTCTTGATTTCAGCTTAGGACATGATCTCAGGGTCCTGGGATTGAGCCCCACATTTGGCTCCCGGTTCAGTACAGAGTCTGCTTGTCCCTCTCCCTCTGCTCCTTCCCCACCCTGCTCAAAATAAATAAATAAATAAAATCTTAAAAAAAAGAAAAGAACAGAAAAGAAAAAAAGTCTCAAAACCAGAAAAAGCCTCTGGCACCAGCCCTAATTTGAAATGATTTAATGGGTTTAGGAAGGTTGAAATGCATGACTATTACAGACTTGTATCTTTTGAATGCCAAATCTGAGGCTGCTATCTGACACAAAGAGGCCTATTTTGGTAAATTCTGTCCCTCTAACCTCACTGACCTGTACACTGGAGATGGACGATCTTGTGTTGGGCTGTAAATGTAGCACCGCACATCAGAGTAGAATCCTGTCCCTGGAGAACATGTGTGCCCTGGAATGGGAACGTTTGAGGAGGCTCCAAAAGTATGATGAAAGATATTAGAAATTGTAAGGATTATAGCATCTCTAACCCCTTGATAAGTGAGAATGTTATGAAAACGAAGTATTTGGATTGTTCCTTTTCACTCAGAATTACACAGTGCTATGTATTGGTTGACACTTTCTGTCTCCACATGGGATAGGCCTTTGTCATTTGCCTTTGGAACTACCATGGTAGACCCACAATGGGTCTTCCAGTTTCCAGGTTCTCCCCTCAGACCTGAAGTCCACAGTGCTCTCTATAACAATTGAGTCATGTCACTCTCCTGGTTCAAAACGTTACATGGCTTCCTATTACTCTTAGATCAGCCAACTTAGAGAAGCATGACCTCAAGAAGACGAAACAAGACAAGATGTTCATGATGCAAAGTTTTTGCTTCTTCAGGCTTACTCTCCCTTAATAAAACATGGTCTATGCTTCCACGTTCGTGTCCATACGATCTCGTTGTCCCCTTTCTCCTTTCCTGGCTTGACTCAGCCCTGCTGGCCCTTGGGGATTTATTTCTGATTTCATCTACTTCAAGAAGCCCCCACCCTGGTGTAGGTGTTCTGTGTTTTCTACGTATTTTGTGTGCCTTCCTGGAAATGATTTAGCTGGCATGTCTTTTCTGCTTTCTGTTTCTTCCACTTTGGAGGGAGATGTTGTTCTTGATGAAAAGAACACATCTTACTTATCAAAGTATTTCTAGCATCAGGCCTAGGGCCTGGCATTTACAGATGCTCAAGGAGGTTTATGCAATTTAATTAAATTGTAAATATGTAGTATTTCTCTTATTTGGCTTATAGCATGAGGATATAATTGAAATATTCTCCAACGGTTAAAAAAATCACTGGTTATCAGGCTGACTTAAGCATGCTGTAAATTACTAGAGACGGGAGTGAACAAGGTGTGGTGGCCCAGGCTTGAGTCTGGGGAGTAAGAGAGGGGGAAAAACTAAGAGACATTGTCGGACTCGGACACTGAGTCACGGCCAAGTGAGCGTGAGTGCTGTTGTACAAGAATCAGTCAGTAATTCAAGAAGTTTCTCGATTGTTCTCAGTCCGATACTAAAGTGAGTCTGTGTTAAAAAGAGGTAAGTGCAGAATACCCCCCAATAATCTGATGTAAGGATCCACTTCTGCTGGGGAAACCAAGAGTGCCTATCAAGGAATTCCTTCCGGGTTGTGCTGAGTGGTCATGAGGGTGCCGATTCCTACTGAGGGCAAGTCACCTAATTACAGAAAAAAATCACTTTCATTTATAAAATTAGAGGATTTGGATTTGGTGATTCTTAAGTTCTCAAAGGACCCTGAGCTTTTCTGAGTCTCCATTCTAATTATGGATAAGTGCCATCAACCCTCGGCCATTATCAGAAAGCGATATATTTCAACCTCCTCTTTGCTTGATTATGAAGTACCATGGTGCAGTAAGAAGCTATGTCGGTCACAGTGCCCTCCAATTTATGCACATGGCCCAGTATAATCATCAGATTAACCCACCAAAAGGCTATTATTTTCCTCGTTTTACAGGTAACTGGGGTTTAGAATGTAGAAATGAAGTATAAAGTCTTTCTAGCCATTTATCCTATAAAACTGTAGCAAATGCTCACTGGATAAAACATATATACCGTTCAAAAATATACTCAAATCATGGTTTCAGAGTCATTTACTTTCAAACAACCATGTTAAGAGCAATAATGTTGGTGTTACCTGTGCCAGTGGTCAGGCCTTAGGTGGAACCTTGTTGCTGGCGGTTCCCCAGCCCCGCCTTGGATGAATGTGGGTGGAGCGAGTCCTGCCTGGCCTGTCCTGCACTAGCTATGAACATGACCTCTCTGGTCTCCCATTCACCGCCCATCTGTCTGCGATGTGTCTCAGTCTCAGATTTTCCATCCATGAAATAAAATGGTTCAATGAGATTGATCTTTAAGATTTCTTCCAGCTATTATATTAAGCTAACACATTTGCATTTTAATTATGGTTCAAACCCCCGGGGCTGAACGCTCATAAATCTATTCTGACTTGTGGGTAGAGAACGTTCACTCATCTGCGATACCACATAGGAAGACCACATAGGGTCTGGTACTTCCTTTTCTAAAGTTGCCACACAGATTTTTAATAAAGTCACAGGCTATACTCTTGTTCTGTGAATCCTAGAGTTAGAAACATATTAAAAATCACCCCACTGAGTTGTTAGACATGATGAAGTTTAAATAATCCCCCTTTCAAAATATTAGCTAGCTGACAGCATCAAGATAAGAAGATTATAACATGTCATAAAAAGGATCCGAAGTCAAAGGAACCTCAAACTACCGCATGAATGTTTTATTTCGCTAACTGTAGATTGCCTTCAGCCTCATTTTAGCTTTTCCTCTTCGTAACTGCCAGCTTTTATACTTAGGGGATTGTTTCTTACTGGAAGTGTATTGCTTTTGTGGCGATTCTCAGAGCCAAAGGCGGATGGCCGGGCATCTTACAAGGATCCTCACCACCTGCTTCTTCACGCTCTCATTAGCTTCATCCCTGAAGAGAGATGACGCTTCCTAACTGATTCCCCTTTCTCCAACGTTGACCCATCTGAAACCACCATGAATAATGACTCATAGTTTTAGCATCTATGTCGTGGCGATGGTGATAAAAGCATGTGTGAGCACACGCACAGCTCCTGTGTCTCCCCATCGACTGCACACTTAGGTCTACCTTCCCGAAACTGGCATTCCAGCTATGCCAGGGGACCCAAGGCAAGTGTCCTATTCTATCTCCAGACCCCTCTTGCTTTTCTTCTTCTTTTTAAACAATATAGGCAACTCTAGTCATCCTGAAGTACACACTGCTGTTGACACATAGCAATTGTGTCTCAGTGTTATGTTGGGGCTGGTGAGTGTTTGCTCATGAGAGCTGATTACCGAGTTTTTCCATTTTGTCATTCAGCTGTTAACACAGCCATCATAGAAAATTAAATTACAGAAACTTACAATTCAGGGGCGCCTGGGTGGCACAGCTGTTAAGCGTCTGCCTTCGGCTCAGGGCGTGATCCCGGCGTTATGGGATCAAGCCCCACATCAGGCTCCTCCGCTATGAGCCTGCTTCTTTCTCTCCCACTCCCCCTGCTTGTGCTCCCTCTCTCTCTGGCTGTCTCTGTCTCTGTCGAATAAATAAATAAAATCTTAAAAAAAAAAAAGAAACTTACAATTCAATCAATTAAGAGCAATAGTAAATGCCCATTCATTACTTATTGCCTTCAAATTATTTTGTCCACTGTACTATTCTCTGTGCTCACGAGGTATCTGTGTGGTAGTGAAATCACATCACTAGTTTCCAACTGGCCAACACCACCGAAATTGACAAATGCTGTAAGTCAGAGTTTCTTTTTGTGCTTTTTTTTTCCCCCTCACAGAGACATTAAACATCTTTATTACTTTCTCCTTCATTTTCAAATCTTTCCTCTTCTCTACCCCTTCTCTTTCACTGGAATTGTTACTTACTATAACTTTTTCCAACTTACTCCATCAAAACACTTTTTATCACCATACTTTTTTTTGGGAGGGGCAATTACCTCACACACTTGAGTTCGGGTTCAATGAGGGCAGGTGCACCTGTCTGACTTGTAACTCTCAGTGCCCAGCAGAAAGTCTTGCATGCAGTATGCTCTGAAGTATTTATTTTTTTAAATAAATGTATACCCTGGAGCACCTGGGCGGCTCAGTCTGTTAAGCATCTGCCTTCAACTCAGGTCATGATCNTTGCTTACAACTCTCAGTGCCCAGCAGAAAGTCTTGCATGCAGTATGCTCTGAAGTATTTATTTTTTTTAATAAATGTATACCCTGGAGCACCTGGGCGGCTCAGTCTGTTAAGCATCTGCCTTCAACTCAGGTCATGATCTCAGGGTCCTGGGATCCAGCCCCGAGTTGGGATCCCTGCTCAGTGGGGAGTCTGCTTCTTCTTCTCCCTCTGCCTTCCCCTCCCTTTCTTCCTTGTGCTCTCACTCTCACTGTCTCTCTCTCAAATGAATGAATTTTTTAAAAAATCTGTAAAAAAAAAATGAATAGATGAATACCCAAGACTTGAGTATTCCAAAATGTAGAAGAAACACCCTTCACACTCATTTTCCCTCAAACTAACTACCCAACTGTATTTTCCCTTGAAAGCCCAGGTCTAAGCTCATTGTCCTTTCTGATCTTTGGAGACTTTTCTAATTTCATGATATCATCAGTATGGCTTTTATGCTTATTTTTTAAAACTTATTTTTCAATCTTCTCTGAGATGTATGGTTGATTCTAGAGTTTGTGGGATTGAGAACCAAGCTATGTGGACTGTTGCAACACAGGAAAACTATGGTTGAAAGAAATAATGTGTTAATTATGGGAAGAGTGGAGTGATGCCAAGAGAAATTGTTATTTAACTTCAGGGCTCGGATTCCGTTGACCCTATATGGGGACGTTATGATTTGCAACCCGTTCTGTATTCTGGCAGGATATCTGATCTTTCAGAAAAATTAATCATCTTAAGATAAAGGTTCTGCTGAAAATTTTATCGACAAAATCTATTATTAATAAAGGATAGCCTGTGGCTGTATTTCAACTTAGTAAGAGCAGAATATTTATTTTCCTTTCATTTTCTCTCATTACAAATTAGTACATGAAAATTGGTGGCAAATCAAGAAATTATAAATAAGAAAACAATTATTACTTGCAATCCAAACGTCCCAAGGGAACCCATGCTAAAATCTAAATATTTGATTTTTTTATATAATTAGGATTATTTGGTATTTATAAATCTGATCATAACCAGTTTGGATCATAAGCATTTTTCTTAATCATAAAGAAATATTTTATGGGTGCTGAAGAGAAATGATACTGTATCATACAGATTTAGTAGAATTTCCTAAGAATTTTCTGATGTTTAGATGGTCTCCCAAGACTTTATCACTATAAATAATACTTCAATGAACATCTTTCAACATGAATCAATGACTGCATGTCAAATTTTTTTATCAGACATGTCAAAGCAGAATTGCTTAGGTAAATGTACAAATATGATTAAAATTTTCATTTGTATTTTCACATTTATTTTCAGAAACTTTGCCCCACTTCACATAGATATCTCCATGATCTCATAATAATCTTACAAGTTGGTTAATTTTAAGACAAACTTGCACCATATTTTGCCAGTGTAGTTTTTCCTCAGTTATATAAATTTTAATTCCACTTATGAGCTCTATTCCACCCATGTTTCCAATATTATTTGGTCAGGTCTGTCAACATTTTCTTTTGTAATTTCCTTCACTGATCTTGTAATAATTATCTTTTAAAGAATAGTTTCAGGTTTATAGAAAAATGGAGAAGATAGCAAATAGTTTGCATATAACGTACACCTAGGACCCATCACTATTAATATCTTACATCGTTGTGGCCCACTTCTCAGAATCTATGAACCAATATCAATATGAGGCGCTAACACCAATACGTTATTCAAGTTGCCTTAGTTTTTATCTAAGATCCTTTTTCTGTCCCGAGATCTCATCCAGGACACCATTTACATTTATTTCCCTGGTCTCCTTGGGCTCCTCTCGACTGTGACCATTTCTAAGACTTTTTTAAAAAGTTTTATTATTTTTGATTAATTGTAACATTTTTGAGAAATACTGCTCAGGTATGTCATAGAGTCTGCCAAATGGATTTGTCTGATATGTTTCTCCTGATTACACTGGGGTTACAGGTTTTATGGGGGAAGATCATAGAGGTCAAGCGCCATTCTCATCACACACCTTGACACATCAAGGTGACATGCTATCTGCCATCAGCAGGACCTATCAAGGTTGATGAGATGGTGTTGGCCAGCTTTCTTTGCTGTAAAGTTACTGTTTCCCCTTTCTCATACTATGATCTTTGGAAGGAAGTCACTCTGTGCAGCTCAGACCTAGAGAGAGTTCAACTCCACTTCTTGAAGTGAAGTATCTTGTCAATTATTTGGAATCATTTGCATGGGAGATTTGTCTGTTCTCCCCCATTATTTTTACATTCAATTACTAATTTACAGTAATATGGGCCTGAGATATTTATTTTATACTTTGTGCTATAATCCAGTGCTGCTTTATTGTCTGGCTCAAATTGTTCCAGCTTTGGCTGTTGGGAGCTCTCTTTCAATTGTCTCCTGGGCCACTGGAAATATATCTTCTCAATCATTCATTTTTTTTTTTAGCACTTTCTTATCCCCTGGCATTTCGGATGCTCCAGGCTCATCTTCTCTATATACTGCCCCATATCTACAGTCCACAATTCTGCAAGGAACTTTTATTGGACAAGGCATTAGAATCTAAGACATGGGTGCCCTGTGCGCTCCCCACTATTGAGCAGAGTCCTTCCCAAGCTCTCAGTTGACAGCAACCAACACAGCGCTATCAATATCTCTGTCTATAATCATCTGTGTTCCTACAGATGTCTCCAACTCCCATCCATTGCCACATGGGTCATTCTGCACCCCTGCCCTTGCTTACCTGTAACACTTGGCTCCACTCCAGTGCCATCCTTTACGTAACCATTCAGCTCCATTGTACATTGCTAACAGCATGGGAATTGTTAACCTATACTCTGTGGGGAACAGTTTGATCAACTAGGTGACAGTGCTTTGTGCAGTTCCTTTTCACAGTTAGTCTTACAGATTCTAGGCATTTCCAGAGTTTCCTAACTGAGCACCTCTCCCCCCTGCCCACCTCCAACTCCATCAGTGAGGTTATTTAATACTCTGTAATGCAGTTATATTATTTCATCAAACTCTGCATTACCTCCTGTGTCTCCTATCCCCCTAAATGTTGTTGTTGTTTATTTTTTTTAAGGATTTATTTATTCACTTTCGAGAGAGAGAGCAGGGGGAGTGGCAGAGAGAGAGAGAGAGAGAGAATCCAGGCAGAGTCCCCGCTGAGTATGGAGCCTGATGCAGGACTCAATCTCAGGACCCTGATATCATGACCTGAGCCAAAATCAAGAGTCAGACCTTAACCAACTGAGCCACCCAGGCGCCCCTCTCATAAATGCTTTTAAAAATATATATACATATCATGTTTTACTCTTCATTTTCTTAAGTTCTAAGGGTTTTGATAAATACATATGGCTTGTGTCCAGCATTACAGTATAATGCAGAATCATTTCACAGAATCACACATCCCCTCTGCTTCCCCTGTTATCCATGACCGGAGCCAAAATCAGATGCTTAGCCAACTGAGCCACACAGATGCCCCTCTAAAAAAAAATTTTTTTTAAATGCATTTGGTGCTATCTACCAAATAACTTGCCGTGATTTTGACTGGGGTTCCATGGCAGACTTATATCACATTGGGAAGAGCTGACATCTTGGCAATATTGTCTTCTTATCCATGCACATGAAATCTCTCCATTTACTTAGATTTTCCTTAATTCTTTTCACTTTTGTTTTCCAATTTCACACAAAAAGATCCTACATATATTTGAGGTTTATGCCTGAGTTTTCCCTTTTTGCATACCATTGTAAATTATATTGTGTTTTGTTTAATTTTAAATTCTAATTATCCATATCTGGGTATCTAAGACAGCAATTGACTTTTGTATATTGACCTTCTAGACTGTGCCCTGCACCTCCTTATTAGTTCCATTAATTTCTACTGTAATTTTTATTTCATTTCTTGTGCTTGTTTCATACTTAATTTGCTCTTTTTTAAAAACCTATTTTCCTAACATGGAAAGGGAGGCTATAATTTTAGCTGTTTCTTCTTGTCTAATACATGCATTTAATGTTATAAATCTCCCTTTATGTACAGCTTTCGCTGTTTCCCACAAGTCTTGATAAATTGTGTTTTCATTTAGCTGAAAATATGTTTTAATTTCTCTGGTGACTTCTTCTTTGACCCATTACTTATTTAGAAGTGAGCTGTTTCATCTCCAACTGCCAGGGGATTTTGTAGGTCTTTTCAGTTATAGATTTCGGGTTTAATTCCATTGTGGTCTGAGGATGTGTTTTGTAAGATTCCTATATTTTCAGACATATGAAGATGTGTTTTTATGGCCGAGAATGGGGTCTATCTTGGTGCATGGCTTGCATGGGATTGCAAAGAATGTGCACAGTTTTCATGAAGTATTCCATAAATGTCAATTCGATCAGGTTGTGGGATAATTCCGTTCAGGTCGTCCATACACCTACTGATTTTCTGCCTGCTTGATGCATCCATTACTGAAATGGGCTGTTAAGTCTCCAAATATAACAGTGAATTTGTCTATTTCTCCTTTTATTTCCATCAATTTTGCCTTGTGCCTTCTTTCACTCTTTTGTCAGGATTGTTAAGTCTTCCCAAAGGAGTGATTCCATTGTCATTATGCAACATACCTCTTCATCCGTGATTACCCTTCTTGTTCTAAAGTTTGCTTTGTCTGAAACTGCTACAGCTCCCCCCCTTTCTCATGATTATTATTAACGGGGTATATCCTTCTCCATGACGTTATTTTTACCTTATTTGCGTATTTATATTTAAAGTTGGGTTTCTTGTAGACAACATCATTTTTCTTATTTATCCACTTTGACAATCTCTGTCTTTCAACTGGTCTATTCAGACCACTCACATTTAAGTGATTATTGATACAGGACAATTAATATCTAAGGTGTTTATAACCATTTTCTATCCATTGCAATGGATTCTTTTTTTCTTTATTTTCCCCTCTTTTCTTATCTTCTTTGGTGTCATTTGAACATTTTCTAACTCCACTTTGTATTTTTTCTTAGGGTGTCACTTATACTTCTTTTTAAGAATGTGTTTAGTGCTTGCTCTGTAGTTTCCAATATCCACTTTTAACTGATCTATGACCACTTTTAAATAACTGAATAACTCATTCAGGCCAGTGCAGGAAGCTATGGTAGAATATTCACCATTCCTGTTTTCTATCCCTCTGACACTGCTATCGTTCATTTCACTTATTCATTTATATGCTATCATCAGACAGTACAGTGCGATTTTGTTGTTACTGTTTTTTAAATTATAATAGAGGACACACTTTAGCAATAAAAGATAATTTTAAAATGTCCTGCTTCAGGCACCTTTTTCAACTTAACTAGAAATTTTCAATCATATGAAAATGTAGAGAGAATTATAATACCAGTCTTTTGGATCAATGATGAGTAAGAAAAACAGAAGACTTTATTTTGCCTTCATTTATCTCATCTTCATGTGTGTGAATTTCTGACTGGTATCATTTTCCTTATGCCTGCAGAAATTCCCTTACCAGTCCTTGAAGGACAAGTTTGTTGTTGATGAATTACTTCAGTGTTTGTTTGTCTCAGAACATGTTTATTTCTCCTTTAGTTTTGTGGCTGATATAGAATTTCAGATTGGTGGTTTTTATCTTTCAACAGTTTACAGTTTCATGCCATTCTTTTTCTTGTGTCGATTCTGAGAAGTACACTGTTACTCTTTTTTTTTTCTGATTATCTACAAATTTTATTTGGAATTCAGCCACATAGACCCAAAGGAAATATGGCCTATTGTTTTTCTTTTTTCTTTTATAATTTTTATTTTGTTATGTTAGTCACCATACAGTACATCCCTAGTTTTTGATGTAAAGTTCCATGATTCATTACTTGCGTATAACACCCAGTGCACCATGCAATACGTGCCCTCCTTACTACCCATCACCAGCCTATCCCATTCCCCCACCCCCTCCCCTCTGAAGCTAATAGGATCCAACAGTATACTGTTACTCTTATTCTTATTTCTCTATAGGAGCGCTCCCTCTGCCCCCCACTCACAATTCTTTCAAGATTTTCACATTGTCTCTAGTTTTCTTTTTTTTTTTAAAGATTTTATTTATTCATTTAAGAGAGAGCATGAGTGGGGGGAGGGGCGAGGGAGAGGGAGAGGCAGAGTCCCCACTGAGCAGGAACCCGATGTGGGGCTGGATCCCAGGACCCCAGGATCATGACCTGAGCCAAAGGTAACTGACTGGGCCACCCAGGTGTCCCATTGTCTTTAGTTTTCTGTGTTTTAAATAAGATATGCTTACAAGTTTTGGGGTTTTTTTGTTTGTTTATCTTTTTACACCTTTATGTTCTCTTAGACATTTCTTCTGCTCTGTTCTTTGTCTAGTAGCCCCGTTCTGCATGTGCTGTAACTTTTTGTATTGTCCCACAGTTATGCAACATTCTATTCTGTGTGTTTTTTTTTTCTCTTTAATTCTTTCTTTTTTCTGTATTTCAGTTTGGCAAGCTTCTATCTTCAAGCACACTTGGCCTCATTGAGTCTGCTGATGAGTTCATCAAATGCAACATTCATTTCTGTTATTGTGTTTGACAGCATCCTTTTGTGATTCTGTCTTGGATTTTTCATCTCTGTGCTTACATTGCCAATCCATTCTTGTACATTATCTACTTTTTCATTTTCAGTAGAGCCCTTAATATTTTAAGATACGAATCGTAAGTTCAATAATAATTTTAAAGATTTATTTATTTATTTGAAAGAGAGAGAGAGATCATGATTTGGGCTGAAATCAAGAGTCAGACACTTAACTGACTGAGCCACCCAGGCACCCCATAAGTTTAATAATATTAAACACACTTATTCTAACTTTTCTGTCCAACATCTATAGCATGTCTTAGTTTGGTTGTCGTGATTGTTTTGACTCCAAAGATTGTGATTATTCTTGCCTTTTTTCATGCTTCGTAATGGGTTGCTAAAAGCTGGATGTGTCGTATTGGGGAAAACCACCCCATAAGACTTCAGGGTAAGGATGTGTAGTTGTCTGGGGAGGATCTGGCTGTATTTATATTTGCTGCAGCTCTAGGTACCAGAGCCTTGTCGCTGCCTAGAGTCCTCACTGTCTCCTTTCTTCTCCTTGGGCTCACCTGAGTAATGCTCAGGGAGTCCGTGTCCTCTGCTCTTTCAGAGGTAACTCAGTCCTACTGTGTTGGATCCTGCAGGTAGAGTAACTAACTGTGGTTGGTGGTAAACAGAGGAAGAGGATTCCATAATCCTTGGTTAAGACTCCATCTTACAGGAGACTCCTGCTTTGGACTGCGAGCTCCACAAGTGTTTGCCCCCTGGTGTAGCCTTCCATTCCCTGCTCTTCCTCTCATCCTTGCTGCTCATTCCAAACTCCTCTTGAATCCCTCAATCCCTGGTGGAGAGGAAAGTCATTCCCCAGGAGAGAAAAAGTTCCTGCAATGCCCTTTCCCCTGGGGAATCAGCCTTTATTATGAAGAAGAATCTGGGTATATTTCACAAGCTACTCTTCCCTTCCCCCTGCCCAAGGTGGAAGGAACTTCCTAGAAAATGTGCACACACACCCTCCAATTCAATGGGACGCAGGGTCCCTGGTTCTCACAATAGTCCACACTCCCTCCAGCAATTGGTCACAATTACCATTGAAGTGTTCTTTCAGTTTATGTCTCCTTTTCTCTCTAATTCAGGTGGGCAGATCGGTTTAACTTCCCCATGTGTGTCTGACTCTCCAGATTTGGGGATGAAACTGTCCCCACAAACTCACCTCTGTGTGTCCAAAAAAGGTCATAGATTTCAGTTTTTCCAGCTTGTGGTTGTTGTAGGGACAAGAATGATGACTTCAAGCTCTTCATATGTCAGAGCTGAAACATGAACAGTTGTATTAAACGCCATTTGTATATAAACAGCTTTATCGAGGTACAATTACAAACCACAAATGCATCTGTTTTGAATGTAAAATTTAATGATTTCAGGAAATTGGCAGAGTTGTGCAACCATTACTACAATGCGGTTTTAGAGTATTTTCAACCCCCCCCCCAAGGTACTCCTTGCACCTGTCTGCAGTGAATTCCTACGCTATATCCAGGTCCAGGGAATCACTGCTCTGGTTTCTTTTCAATCAGTTTGTCTTTCCTCTTCACTGATTTTTACATCTTCAGAATACTTTACCTAAAATTCAGAGTCTTATAGTTTTCCAAGATTTTAAAAATACAATTTAATTTTTTTCTTCAAAACCTTTAATCTACTATTTTTCTTATTATAGAGTTTAGTGAAGTTGCAAGACAATTTCAGACCAGACTTAATAAATATAATTTAATTTTTAATTTAATTTTTAAATTAAAGATGTGCTTTTCCTTAAGCACAAGAAATTTTCATATTATGTATTATTTCTTTTTCCATTCTTATAATACAATGAACAGCCTAAGGTGACAGGGAAGCAAATTTTTGTCTTAAATAGTTCAACAGTTCCTCAACATCATTTATTAAATAATCCAGGAAGACTTAATGTTATACCAAGGTGCTGTATATCGAAATCACCAAAAAAAAGTGAGTGAACTCTCTTCTGTAAAGCATTTCAGTACCAATGGAGTTGTCAACTATCTGTTTTCCCTAGAGAGACCTTCACCATCTCTTTCTTCAATGTTTTCATAGTTTGTGTTTACTTATTCATTTCTTATCCATGTATTCATCACTGTTTTACTGTTGACTAAGAGGTATGAATGAGTCAAGCAGCAAAGCCTGCCTGACCTCTATTTTCCTTTTTTATAGATATTCCCCAGCCTCCATATTCTAGTGGGACCCTGGAAGCTGAATATTGACCCAAAGTGAGACACTGGCTCAACTGTGGAGCAGGGCAAAGAAGTGAGTTCTTTTCTGGAGCCCAGGCATCCTGGAAATTGGGGAGAGAACTGGGTAAAAGTCTGGCTCAAGGGAAAAGAAAATTGTGTGAGAGTTAATATTTAAACAGTATCCCTGACAAGTAGTGCCTGTAAAGACTAAGAGAAAGGCTGCTGGTGAATGCAAATAGACAGAAAGGTGACAAGAGCTGAAGTTCTGACAAGGAGGCAGATTCTCAAGATGGAGAATAATGGTGTGTATCTTGTCATTTATGACCCATGGACAGATTGACTTGTTGGCTAGGCTACAATTTTGAAGTTTAATTGGCTTGCCACTACAGTTCCTCTGGAATCCCTTTCTGTCTTTACCTTGTGAGTGTTTTGTCCGTTGGTTTGTTCATAAAAATAATAAATAAACACTGGGGAAAAAAAGAATCAAACACCGCATAAAGGTAGTACATCAAAGAAAATCTCCCCGTTTGCTTTCAGGTTCAATATTCAGAAGCAAATGTTCTTTTCTTTTCCTTTTGCTAGTTGAACAAGGTTTATTGACGTGGATTATTCTTAATATCACAAATATTATGTATCTCTTTCTTCGTTTATCAAATGTAGAGATTATAGACTTACTCCTTGATAATAAAAGATGAATCTATTTTATTGACTAATAACATGACATCAACAGTCTGAATTACATTTTATAAACAAGTACAAATTTTTATTTTTAATTTTAATTTTTAGTATCACCTGGAAGTCACATAGAGTTTTATGTAAAACATGTAAGTTGGGTATACTGAATAAGTATACAGTAGGTGTCGATGCAATTCAGGCAAGGAAGTATACACTGGCAGCTCTCCAGAAGCCTCCCCACACTCCACTGTGCTGAGAGCTCCCTCCACACCGACACCAGCAGTAGCAACTCTCCTGAATTTGGTGATAATTATGTACTTCATTTTCTGTATCATTTTAACGACACATATGCAGACTTGTCCCAATTTAAATTAGATTTGTCTCTGTTGCCTTATTTTAAAAGCTATCCAAGATACAATGTCATTTCATGCATACGTATTAATTTGTGCTTCTAAAAACATAAGCACTTCTTACACAACCATAATGCATTGGTATTGTCCCATACTATATTCAAATTTCACTGATTTCTCAAAAATGGCTTTTTCGGTTGATTGGTTGGTTAGAACAAGAATAAAAAAGAGTCCACACACTATATTTAGTTATTATGCTAAGAGTAATCAGTGAGTTCATTTAGTGACAGCATAGTCCTACCACTGACAAATGTCCCATCTAATCTAATGTTGACATCTGTTACTGATGATTGCCTGCATTCATTACCTTAGAGCTTACAAAATTGTGATTTTATAAAACTTCCCTTCTTTCCAGATTTATTAATTGGAATGTTTCTGCAGAAAGAAACTTCTCCTTATTAACTCGGTCTTAGATCACCCAGAACTGTAGTTCCTACCTGAATAGGAAAACCAACGCTTAATCTCACCTTTGAGTCCAATTTTATGGGCGAGGGTGGGGGCCTAAATTGCTTCTAATTTGATCTGCATTTGTTATTCATTTCTCAAAATAATCCCAAGGCACATCTTAAAGTAACAAATACTTGTAGTCTCCCACAGGTCCCAAGGGTGGGGTATACAGAAAAGCCTCACTGGAGACCTTGCCTCGGATCCATGAAGTAGCATCAAGTGGTGGGCCAGTGCTGAGGCCATGTTCCTTGCCACATGGACCTCTCTGGGGGGCTCCTCACAGCATGGTGGCTACTTTCCCCAGAATGAAGAATCCAAAGAGCAAGGAAGGTGGGAACCACTGTGCCAGTTATGACCTAATCACTTCTGCTTTATGTTATGCACTGGGTCCAGTCAACACTCAGGAGGAAGAGAACCAGCCCCCCCCCAAGGAGGAGTATCAGAGACCCTGCGCACACATTTCCAAACCACTGCAGTGTCCAATGGTGGACCCAATTTGTTTTCTTCCTTCCTTTTCCTTTCCACCCCTCCCTTGCCCCCTTCCTTCTTTTCTTCTTCATTTAATATCACATTATACTTCTCACTGCATACATTTAATGGTTTGCAAGGGTTTCCATCATTATTCATATTTTTGTGCTCAAAATTTTCCCCCTCCATCTCAATGGGGCCCTTCTCATTGAGTCTTGTGTCCCTTCTACATGACCTTATTCATCTCTAATACATCCCTTGCTTTCTGGCCCAGCACAGCAACCTTCGTTCATCTCATTTAATTCGTGCACCAGGCATGGAATTAACCAGGACTAGAAGGCACTCTGGTACTTTCTGATTGAGGAAATGCTATATAGAGGCCATTAACTCTAGTATTAGGTGTGATTTGGGCAAATGGATCGCCATGGCTTTCATACATTTTTAGTGGACAGAACTAGAATGTATGTATTTCATTTCTATTTATTTTTTAAAAGATTTTATTTATTTATTTTTAGAAAGAGAGAAAAAGAGAGAACAAGAGAGAGCATGAGCCTGTGAGCTGGGGGAGGAGCAGAGGGGAAGGGAGAAGGACAAGCAGAGTCCTCACTGTACGTGAGCCCAATGCAGGACTTGATCTCATGACCTTGAGATCATGACCTGAGCTGAAATCTAGAGTCGGATGCCAACTGACTAAGCCCCCCAAGTGTTCCAATGTTTTTTTTTATTTGTTTGTTTTGCTTTGTGTTTTTAAGTAGGCTCTATGCTGGATGTGGACCCCTTTTCAGGGCTTGAACTCACGACCATGAGATTAAGACCTGAACAGAAATGAAGAGTCAGATGCTTAACTGACTGAGCCACCCAAGCACCACCAGAATGTATGTATTTTATTTTATTTTATTTTATTTTTTTTTTAATTTTTAATTTATTTATTAGAGAGAGAGAGAGAGCACATAAGTAGGCAGAATGTCAGGCAAAGGTAGAAGGAGAAGCAGGCTCCCCCTAAGTAGAGAGCCCAATATGGGGCTCGATCCCAGGACCCTGGGATCATGACCTGAGCTGAAGGCAGATGTTTAACTGACTGAGCCACCCAAGCGCCCCAAGAAGGTATGTATTTTAAAAGAAAAGCATGACTCTACTCTTTTTAATTCAAATTTTTACAAGTATAAGTTTTACTTAATTTCATTGCTTTTATGGTATTTTCCTTTACACTAAAAATATTGATTCCTGACAATAATAACATATTAATTATTTGCATAAATGAAATAGCTTTAAACTAAAGATACTAATATTACCAATAAATCCACTTATTGAAGCTGAGGATTTCGTTGCAGCCCTCGACTATATTCCACCAAGCATAATACATCAAAATACTGTTTTCTTGAACTGTTATCTTCGTGATTCGGTCATTACTTCAATATAGAGTTAGATTATTACTTTCTAGTATTTAATACAGTTGACCCTTGAACATGGGGTTTAGAAGCGCTGATCGTGTATAAATTTTGGCTTCCCCAAAACATAACTATTAACAGTCTAACATTGACCAGAGCCTCACCAATAACGTACACAATTAATACATATTTTGTATTTATATGTATTATATACTGTATTCTTCTAATAATGCAAGCTAGAGAAAAGAAAATGTTTTTAAGAAAATCATAAGGAAGAGAAAATACATTTACAGTACTCTACTGTATATCTCAACAAAAACCCACATATAAGTGGACCTGTGCAATTCAAACC
Source organism: Ailuropoda melanoleuca (assembly GCF_002007445.2). Classification (NCBI taxonomy): domain Eukaryota; kingdom Metazoa; phylum Chordata; class Mammalia; order Carnivora; family Ursidae; genus Ailuropoda; species Ailuropoda melanoleuca. The sequence continues at coordinate 112,393,019 of NC_048218.1, read as the reverse complement.
CATATTATTCAAGGGTCAAGGGTCAACTATAATTCCTTCTTATATTTTACTATTCTAATATGTCAAAGTAAATTAAAGGATCTTGAAGTTGACCCTTGAAGTTGACACTATTTAGCAAAAAAATTTTCAGAAGAGTCTTACTTCCATCTCTGTCTTTTGCACCTTCTTCCTTTCCAACTTTACTCATTGCTTTACTCATGACACTTCCAGATTTTCTTTCTGAAAGTGTATAATCTCCTCGGCCCTTCCCCCACCCCTTACCTTTTCTCCCCTCTAGAGTTATAAAAGGTAATAAGCTATAAATAGATTTCTGCTCTTTTTCATGTACTAAAATCTTCTAAGGATCAGTTCTTATCAGAGATCCTTCATATCCTTCTTACAGATGCATAACATAGCCGAGTACGGATCTATTTACACAGCCAACGTCATATTTATGGACGTTTGATGTGCTTTCAATATTTGCTGCGAGAAATAAAATCACACTGGAAATGATTACTTTTGGCCAGAATGCATTGTTATAAGGAGAAATATTGATAAACTAAGAGGGAAATACATATGCTTTTTTTCCAGGTATTTCCACATACTTCTGATTTTTTCTCCATAGAGAGAGCATAATTTTACATTCCTACCAGGAATGTATATACTATAGTCCCATTTTATGTACAGCCTAGGTGTACATTGCCAACATTTTGCATTTCTGCCAGCTGATAGATGAAAAATAATATCTCAAAGTAATTTTAATTTTAATTTTTCTGTAATAACTGAATTTGAAAAATATTCCACATTTAATGGCCATGTTTTTAACTTTTATTTTTTTAATTACTTTAGATTTACGGAATACTGCATGAAGAGTACAGGGAGTTAAAACATGCCTTTATCCTGCTTCCCTTAATGTTAACATCTTACTGGATCATGGTTAATTATCAACACTAAGATGTTAGTATACACTACTAATAAATAAATGAGGCTTTGTTTGGATGTCATGGTTTCTTCCACCAAAGTCCTTATTCTGCTCCAGGATCCCACTGAGGACCCACATTGCCTTGTCTTGTATCTCTTCAACCTCTTCCAGCTGGAGACCCATTTTCAGCCTGCCTTCATTTGCCATGACTTTGATACTTTGAAGCAATCTGGTCAAGTATGCTGTCAAATGTCAAATGTCAAATTTCAAATTTGAATTTGTCTGGTGTAGTCTCATGATTGTACCTGGCTTGTACATTTTGGGTAGAAGATGACAGAAGTGAAGTGCCCCTCTTACCAAGGAACACAATCTCACCGTGGTACGTCGGGTGAGGAGGTGTCTGCAGACGTCTCTACTGTGAAGCTCCTGTTTCTACCTGTCACTACTCTATTGGGTCAAAGTGGGTCACTAGGACCGCACCTTCATGTTTTCATGCCAGCCTCCTCATCCTTTAGCAATTCTCAGACATTTAGTTGAGTCTTCTTAATGGCTTATCTGACATTCAGAGGCATCCCTCCCAGCAAGCAAACTGCAAGTCTCTTGCAATTGTTTCCCTCTAAGAGCCCATCTTTCTGCAAATTTTGAGTTGGAAGTCTGCCTTGCTACCTGAATTCCCCAATGGCCTCAAGAGACATTTGTTACTTTACGGTTTTCGAGGGTTTTTTCTTGTAAGGGTGGAGCTTATTACTCCAACTCTGCGCATCTCGGAACACACACCTAACAAATGCAATGCCATTTTTCTTCTTCCTCTAAGAACTGTATTCAAAATGTTTGCCCAAGTCAATGGGCTGTATTTCTGGAATCAATCCTAGTTGGTTAAATTAAGATGCATTTTAATTTATTATTGGATTTTGCTCGATGACATTTTATTTAAGAATTTTTATATTGATGCTTGAAAGTGAGATTTGTTTGAGATTCATTTTTGGGTAATGCTTATAAGTTTCTGTGTCAATGTTATACTCCAAAAAACAATTTAAAAGGTTTTTATTTTTTTTCTGTGGTCTTGAACAGTTTTTGTAGGAGTGGGATTATGCACCCTTTAAAACAACTGGGGGGCAGATCATTAAATTTTTTGTTATTTTTTTTCCATGGAAATGTGACTTTTTGAGTTCCTGTCACCAATACATTTAGTTTTGGTAACTAAAGTAAATAATTAGTTAGTCGTATTTTGGAGTAAATACAAATGTATGTATAGTTTCTCTCTGTGGATGGCCATCTATTGCTTGACGTTCTTACTCTGTGTTTTGTCCATTCTTCCTCTGCCACATTTTTTATGTTCCAGTGTGTGATAGGGATTCTTCTGTTTTGTTGATCTTCTCCAAGAAATACATTTAATGTTTACTCATTTATTAGTTGTCCTCTTCACTGTTTCTAATTTATTATTTTCTGGCCTTATATAATTTATGCTATCTTATAGTATTTGTGTCTGTATTTAATGAAAATTTCATGAAATAGGAGTTGGGAGGATATATGCTGCTATTCCCGGTCTCATCAAAACAGACAGAGGAGCCACACTGGAAACTGTCAGCACATGGGTGTGAGCTCAGACTTCAGGTGCTCAGATAACGGAAGGTAATTCAGAGCTGCCTGCCTGTAAAAAAGTGTGTTTGAAAGCAATCACAGCTCCTACATTATGGGGTTGGAAAGTGGATTGTCATTTTCATGCCTGGGTGCAGATTTTGTAGAAATTCCATTTCCAAAATGTCTGACATTTATTCATTTATACATATTTATATATTATTCATTCATTTATTTATTGAATAAACATGTGTTGAACGTTCATTATGTGAAATTCACTGTGAAAATGTTCAAGGAAATAGAGGTAAATAACAGACAGGAATTAGCCTCAGAGAGTTTACCTTCTAGAAGAGACGGGCAGATAGATACACAGGTGTGCACACGCACACACGCATGCACATGCACACAGCTTCTGCCACATCTTCCAATTATTTATAACACTGTGCAGTATAATCTGTTAGGGAAGCAGTGCAAAGACTCTTGAGAACACAAGAGAAATCCATAAAGTGTAGCTGGAAAAGGCAGAAGCGTCTAAATAGAGGTACAAACGCTTACATTGGATCATAATGTTTGTGGAAATTTCACCCATTCTAAAAAGAAGAATTTCTAGCATGGAAAATTTTTAGCACTTGTAAAATGACAAACTTGATAATGACTATGTCAAATGTAACTAATGTCACTGAGCAAAGGGAATGACAGAAGGGCAAGGGACAAGACCAGGATTGTACATCAGAGAAAAGACCATAAAGAATTTCCAGTCTCCTTTTTTTTTTTTTTAAGATTTTATTTATTTGCTTGAGAAAGAGAGAACGAGTAAGCATGAGTGGGGAGCGGGGGGCAGCAGAGGGAGAGGAACCCTGATGTGGGGCTCCATCCCAGGACCCTGGGATCATGACCTGAGCCAAAGGCAGAGGCTTAATGATGCACTGAGCCACCCAGGAACCCCTCAAAGCTTCTCTTATAAATGTAATTAAATTATACTGAAGGCTGGACCCAGGGTCTGGATTAGTCTCTGGCTCCTCTTTTCTTCTAATTCTTTCTTCTAATCTATTTTTGTTGGCAGCTTCCAGACAGGAGACTGTTGTATACCACCAGTTCTTTCCATGGCATCTCACTTCCGGGGTACAGGTGGCACCCCACTCCGTGTGTATTTTCGTATATACTCTCCTTTTTCACCCAGCTGTATCTCCCCTGTATCCACAGCTGGAGTACTTCCCTGGAAACCACGTTATCTGCCAGCTTCCCTGACAGTGTGGCTGGAATAGTCTGTTGAGAATTGCGAACCTGCAGCTGACCCATCTGTGAATGCTCGCGTGGTAACTGAAAGTAATTTTCTTGACTCAGGGGAAAATGATAATTTTATAAAGCCCAGTGCCCTGCCATGTCTGTAATCCCCCATTTGTAAATCATACCTTTGGTGTTAAAAGCCCTTGGGACAGTTCCCACCTTTCGGCAATGGTAAATATGCTGTTTGATTCCATTACTGAGCCCTTTCTGGGTCCATCATATACCCAGGGCTGGAACTGCTGGCTTATGTTTTAATTCTGTGTGAACTTTTGGGGGACACACCAAACTATTTTTCACGGTGGCTGCTGCAGCATTTCTTGTTCTTGCCAGCAATGGGGTTCTGATTTCCCTACATTCTCACTAATACTTTTGTTTTCCTTTTTTTTTTTTTTTTTACAATAACTCACCTAACAGGTAGGAAGTGATACCTCATTGTTGGCTCTATCTTGTCTTCCAAACTTGTCATCATTGGACTGAGGACTTGGTGTTCTCTCTCCTCTCTTCCCCACCCTTTTCTACCCCTTTTACAATCTCCTTCACCCCTTGGCTGAAATATCATGGATGCGCTCATGGGTATCACAGCCCCAACCTCCACTAAGCTCTAGATTCATATACTGCATTGCATAGTCAGTGCTTCTGCTTGGATGTCCCATAGGCATGTCAACAATGAGATGTTCAAAATAGAAGCCACGTTCCATGCACCTTGTCTCTTACCATCCTTGAAACCACTCCTCCCACAGACTTCCCATGTCTGTCAATGGCATCTCCATTCTACTAGTTTCACAGACCCCAAACTCTGAATTATTCATCCTTTACTCTTTTCCTTGCCTTCTGTATCCACCAGTAAATCCTATTGATTCTACCCTCAAAATACACCCAGGATTTTAGCCTCCTCTCTGTTCGAATGCTATCTGCACAGACAGGATGTCTCTGCATAAAATAGCCCAATGTCCACAATAGCCAAACTGTGGAAGGAGTTTAGATGCCCTTCAACAGATGACTAGATTAAGAAGTTGTGGTCCATATATACAATGGAATATTACTCAGACATCAGAAAGAACGATTACCCAACATTTGCAGCAACATGGACGGGACTGGAGGAGATTATGCTAAGGGAAATAAGTCAAGCAGAGAAAGACACTTATCATATGGTTTCACTAATACGCGGGACATAAAGAATAGCACAGAGAACCATAGGGGAAGGGAGGGAAAACTGAATGGGAAAAAATCAGAGAAGAGAAAAATCATGAGAAACTCTGGACTCTGGGAAACAAACTGAGGGTTGCAGAAGGGAGGGGGTGAGGAGATGGGGGAACTGGGTGATGGGCATTAAGGAGGGCACATGAAGCAATGAGCACTGGGTGTTATACAAAACTAATGAATCATTGAACATTATATCAAAAAACTGGCTAATTGAATTTAAATTAAAAAAAAAGCAAATGTGGGAAAAAATAGCCCCTGCCCTGGGGTGCCTGGGGGGCTCAGTCAGTTAAGAGTCTGACTCTTGATTTCGGCTCAGGTCATGATCTCAGGGTATGAGATTTAGCCCCCAGTCGGCTCTGCGCTCAGCTGGGAGTCTGCTTGAGATTCTCTCTCCTTCTCCTTCTGCTCCTCCCCCGGCTTTTGCTCTCTCCCTCTCTCTCAAAAAAAAAAAATAGTCCCTGTCCCAACACCCTCAATGCTCTTACCCTGCCCTATTCTTCATAGTGCTTGACATTACATATATTTAAGTGGCATCCCCAAACCACACTGAGAGGGCAGGAACTTGTCTGGTTTGTTTAGTGATGATTCCCCAGTGCTTGGAACAGTGCTGACTCAATACTTGTGGAATGGATGATTGGAGAACAAATGGAAGACATAGTTTTTTTTTTTTTTAAAGCACTTTGAACTCTTTAATTGGCCCCAGCTCCGGTGGGCTGTCAAAACTCTGCCACCACCACCCCTCCTCTGCTCACATTCAGTGACCACAGACGACTTCTTCTTTTTTTTTTTTTTAAGATTTTATTTATTTGATGGAGAGAGACACAGCAAGAGAGGGAACACAAGCAGGGAGGTGGGAGAGGGAGAAGCAGGCTCCCTGCTGAGCAGGGAGCCCAATGTTGGGCTCGATCCCAGGACCCTGAGATCATGACCTGAGCTGAAGACAGACGCTTAACGACTGAGCCACCCAGGTGCCCCAGTGACCACAGACTTCTTACAAGGTTCAGTGGTTCAGACAGATAGTCACATCCATTCCCAAACCAGGTGCTTGCCTGTGTGTGTGCGTGGCTGAGCACTTACATCTGTGCTCTTTATGACAGTAAGCCGGAAGCCTCAAGGGGCTGTCGAAGCCTCTCCAAGCTCTCGGGAATGATGGGTCTCACACAGTTTGCACACAGGTTCCGTGACTCTCCCTGGAAATCCTTCACTGCTACCCCAGACTTTTTCCAGCTGCCGTTTTGCTTTGTAGTCCACATTCTAAAAATCTAGCTGGGGGAAAAACCATGGGGCGACTGCTTCCATCATGGGCATTTTAGTTTCCTCTATCTATACTTTCAACTTTACTCTTCCTGAGCTTATCACTCTACCAGCACCTTGCCTTCATTTTTTAGAGATTTATTTTCTTCATTTAGATTAAAACTAGGCTACTGGGTCTCTCTTTCTCCATTATAGTATGTGCAAGTTTGGTTTAGTTTTCCGTAATTGCATAGACACTACAGGATTTGGAACTTCCCTGTCGTCTGCACGTGGCTTTGGAGGTTTGTGAATATCACAAAATTGGACACAGGTATGTGCATTTATGAGAATATTTGTTTTATTGGACTCATAATTTTAATCAGGTTCACAAAATATCTATGGTTTCAAAACAATTAAGCACCACTAATTAAGAAAAACAAACAACAAAAGCCCCAGACTTGATTGAAATCCCTTTTAGGAAAACTGCCATTTCTTTTAATGAAATCGTGACAATGAATGGAAAGTCAGCACTTGGGGACTGAGGACCACGGGGTCTCACCTCTGAGTCTTGGACACCTCTTCATCGGGGAAGTGGACCCCCCCGGCTGCCTGTCCCCACTCGGGTCCAACTGTGAGCACGAGTCTCCAGCTCCCGATGACATGCACAGCCTGATTGAGGGTAGATGAGGCGTCCAAAGGGGCGGCAGGATGTACGCATGAGCAGACAGGGCCATCTAACTGAATGATCCCGTGTAGGAGCTATGCCCGCTTCCCTGCAGGATCATTGCACACCAGCATGGTCCCCGTTGTGTTGCTTTTGTTTGTTTTTCTGTCACTCAAGAAAACCTCAAGCATCTGCAGACATGCTGGCATATGAAGTGGAAAGTGAAACAGGGGCTCTCTCGGGTGTCTGGGGTCCCTCAGTGCTGCCCTGGGTGTGTCTCCTCTGACGACTGACACCAGCGAGAAGCTGCACTGACCTGTGTTGGGACTCAGGGTCTTCACTGTCACTCTCTGTCCCCTTGAATCTGCTCTCGATTTCTTTGCATCTCCTTGTAACGCTTCTCTATATCATTTTCTTTCTCCTCATTCTGCCAGTCTGTGAAACTACCTTCAGGCTGAATGCATGCTTTCCTCCAGCTGTGAACCTCGTCTTGAAGCTGGGAGCCAAGCTTCCAGATCTCACTGGGTCGGTCATGGGCATCTGCCCCGGGCAGGAAAACAGAAACGGTGCGTGCCCAGAGGGCTCAACACACACCTCTTGAATCTCAGAAAAATCCATTTCTGCACAGACTTCTCGGCTGTCTGACCTCCAGAGAAGTAGAAAGTAAATGTATCCGAGGGCCTTTGCTTGGCTAATGGGTTCCCCTTTGGCTCACTGATTACTTCTGCCAATATCTGGAAATTCAGGATAGCTCCTGGGTGTCCTGGCCAACTCTCCCCAGCAGGCTGGATTATTATTCATTCATTCCCTTGTTCTCACACAGCAAATACGTAAAAATACGACATGTATTGTGGTAGGCTGTGGCTGTCCAGTAACAGAAAAGGGTTCTGTTAGAATGGAGGAAGCAGAGAAACAGACACATAGTTATACAAAGTACTGCAGGGGCTCTCCCTGCAGCCGAGCTGAGGAATACCACCCACCTTCAACAGAGCATGTCTAGAAAGAGGACGTTTCAGGGAGTCGGCTGGTGTAGACGAGAATGGAGACCCTCCACCTGCAGAAGAGTCCAGGGAACATTCCGGAACTCCAAGCCGAGGCTCATGAGGGGGCTCGGTGTTTCTGTGTTTTGGTGAACGGTGTAGATGACACATGAGATGGTGGGCGCTCCCAGAAATGTCACTCCAGAACCCCCCCAGCCCCCTCTTTCAAGAGGCACGCGCCGTGTGTGCCGGAACCTCCAGACTGGGGAGACGAGCACTGGTCTTCCGGCGTTCTCCTCCTTTAGACACAACCCATGTATCTGAATGACATTTAGTAATGTGTTCCACTCCCCATAAAGACACAGAGTAGAGGAGAATTGACCATTCCAGGAGGGCTGCAACCTCGAAAATCCAAGGTATCCTCCTGTGTTCTTGTAATTTTAAACTAACCCCGGAGGAAAAATGGTATTTCCACTGTAATAACCATGGAGGAAAATTATTACAGTACATTTAAAAGTGCATATTAACATCAATATTAAATTAGAGGCCTATTATTTATGGTGATTAAAATGAAATTAATGGCTCCAATTAAGTCTGGATTCACTTGTTTAACAAAAACAAAACAAAACCAAACACAAAACTTCAGAGGCCCTCCCGGTGGCCGGCTGTTCTATAAACCCGAATGCTGTTCCGTTCAATTCAATCCAATCTCATGCAACTCAGACACTCTCCAAAGCATTTTCTGTGCCTTTTGCCTCGTGCCAAGCCCCGCAGCAAAGTGAAACCGCAGAGACCATTGGGGTGTAAAGCCCACACTGCCTCTGTAAAGCAGAAATATTTTCAGTGTGTTCACACTCAACGTGTTCAATGTACTGGGGAACACAGGTGGGCATGACCAGCTGCCCCTGGGGACAGTGACTCATCCTTCACAAGGAGATACCCTTCACAGTGAGCCTGGAGGGTTGAGAAGGGTTTCTTGCAGAAGAGGGAGCAATGGAAGGGCATTGCAGACATCAAAGCCAGAGAAATGAAAAGTTTCTGAAGCATGAGGGCACCTCGTTTCGATATCTGGGTGGACAGATTGTGGACAGATTCGTTATCTGGGTGGGACTGATTGTGGACAGATTCGATATCCGGGTGGACAGATTGTGGACAGATTCGATATCCGGGTGGACAGATTGTGGACAGATTCGTTATCCGGGTGGACAGATTATGGACAGATTCGATATCCGGGTGGACAGATTGTGGACAGATTCGATATCTGGGTGGACAGATTGTGGACAGATTCGTTATCTGGGTGGACAGATCACAGCATTGGCCGAGTTGGAGGAGGGTAAAATACAAAAGGCTGGGGTGAGAACGGCAGGGCGTGCAGGGCTAATCCTGCAGTAACATCACACTACAGTATACAACTTGCTAAATACTACGGCATCAGCACGTGTGATGTCATCCACTGTGTTGAAATCTGAACTCTTATCCCCAGTTGCGGTATTTTTGTGGGTCTGGTTCTTGTATCTTTGCCTCCTTGGACCTTCATGCTCTAGCTCTAATCTCACAGAGGTCTTGCTATTGGTTAGAAGCTAACACTCTTGTTGGCATATTGGGCACGTGGTGTGGGAGAAGGAAGGGAAGGATAACCGGAGTGGGCATTTCCAGTCGTAGATCAAGGATGACTCTAGACCGAGGAGGACAGCAGGTGACCAAAGCCGTACGCATACCTGGAAGGGATTCCCAGAGACCGGAAAAGCAGCACCGTTGCACAATGAAAGATACACAAAATATGGCCAAATCAATGGGCTTTTATTGAAGGAGATACAAATAGGTAATAGAGATCACAATAGTCTTAGTTTGCTCCATCCAGATCTAGGAAGTGACTGTAATAAAACTTATTTGGTCTGTATTTTGTGATAACATGGCCTCATTCTCAGGCATTAAAAATTTATGAATATGACACAGATTGATTGATAATCATGAAGATTGGGAATTCTGTTAGAATGGTTTCCAGGGTTCTCATACATCCCACCATTTGGTGACAGAGAGATAAGTGGATAATTACAATCCAGTGATCGCATGCAATAATGTCATTCCATGAGGTACAGAGAGTATGGACTGATTAACTCTGGTTCCATTAATTTTCCCTGACATCGTACAACAAGCATGTCCCTGAAACTGCCAGAGCGAATTGCATTCTGATTTGCATGCAATGCTTTGGAGCAAGCACTCTCCATGTTAATTTGTGATTTTATCACTGGATTTTCTTGAATTTAGCAGCTTCTTGTATCACGGCTGTTTTCCAGTTTATAAAACAATACTAAGCAAAAATTACTGAATGTGGATGATATTTCAAGTTGGACCTTTTTAAAAAGAGATAATAAATGAACTCAAGATTTCTTGACACTATTTTGCACACCAGGTTCTCACACTTCTGTTGGTGCTGCAAATTTCTCCTAGGCCGTGTTCAGTCCCATGCTGGCAGGAAGACCTAGGATTTCTTCCAGAGCTGTTCATCTTGCTCTAAGTCAGCTGTTCTGTTTGACCAATGCATTCTGAGACATGAAAATGTCATTGCAAACTTTATCAGCCTCACCATTTCAAATCCATAGCAACACTATATATGTTGCTATGTAGTCATGGCTCCTCATGTTGTAATGATTTCATAAAATACTCATGATAGTGAAAGCCTGGTGTAAATCAGAATGTTCTCTCACTAAATCTTCAAAGCCAGGGACTCCTGTCTTACCCTCTCCATTGCCACATCTGTCTTTCCCTCCCTCACCACAACTGGGAAGGATTCTCTGCTTTGAAGGACTCCGTGATTATCTTGGGCTCACCCAGATCATCCAGGATAATCTCATTACTTTAGGTTCACTACCCTTAATCTCATCTGCAAAGTTCCTTTGCCCTGCAAAACAACACACTCAGATTCTGGGGGTTAAAGACGTGGATGTTTTGGGAGGGGGGCATTATTCTGCTTATTACAAAATATGAACAAAAAAAGAGCCACCCTTAACTCATCCTTGGGGAGCTTTCCTTGTCCTCCAGTAGGAGATCATATGAAGCCATGATGCAGCTCTTATCTAGACCAAGTTTTCCTTCAGAAAACAAGATGCCATAAGATTTTGAGCATAGGTTCTGGGGCCAGAGGGCCTGAGCTCAAAATTTAGCACTATCATTTACTAGCTGTTGATCTTGGATGTGTTACTTAAGTTCTCTGGGTTTCACTCTTCTCCGTGATGGGGATAAAAACAGTGTCAGGGGTAGAGGGCAGAATTAAAGAAGAAATTAACATCAGTGAAGTGTTTATACCAGCTTGGCACACAGGAATTCTTCTAAAAACATTGCCTATTATGTTATTCTCAACCCAATGGCGCTTCTGGAAATTTCTGGGAATCTCAGTGTACCTAGAATAGAGCAAGGGACATTCAAAGAGTGATAAACGAGCCTGGAGTACTCACGAGTCACCAAAATAGAGACATCTTCTGACTATCTTGGCTAAACTTTAGCCTTTATCATAAGGGCAGCAGGAAGGGGCATATTCTGTAGAATTTCCAGGCTGAGCATGGCATGGCTCTTTAGAAAAGAACCTGCTGGCTCAGATCTGGAAAAGGGAATTGGAACTATGGAGTGAAAATGAAAGCCAGGGGACCAGTTAAAAGGATTTTGCAAACCTGTCATCCTCACAGTTGACCATGGCCTAAATTAAGAGTTGTGTTAATGGAAATGTTTGGTGAGCTAAAGGCAACAGGACTTGGGAATCAGGACGAATATGAAAGAAGACTTGAAGATCTTCCTGATGTCATGTTAGTGAATAGTTGGAGCTGTTCTTTGACATTAAACACGTATACGTCAGTGTATGAGTGAGTTTTGAAGTCAAGAATGTCAACGCTGGTAACAATTAATTTAGTGGTTCTTCAAGACAAAGGTTTTCCAGCAGACTCTCAGATATCAGCATCTGTGCTAGGCAGAATAATGGCCCACAAATTGCCCACACCTAATCCATGATACCGTTCAAGATGTCACCTCACATGACAAAAGGAATGCCAATGGAATTATGGACTATACATTGGGGGGACCATCTTGGATTGTCTGTGTGGGCCTAAGCTAATCACTGGGGTACTTAAAAGAGGAAGAGAAGGGTGGAAGAGAAAATTGCAGACGTGACAGAAAAGGCAGAAGATATTAGAAGCATGAGAGGAACAAGCAACAGCCCACGTGGGCCAGGAAGCTGACCCTCTGAGAGCCACCTGCAGGGACACAGCCCCAGAGCACCCTGCCTAAGACCCCGTGAGGCCTGAGGCAGGCCCCCAGCCTACGGCACTGCAAGATAAAAGGTCTGTGCTTTGTGCCACTAGCTCTGTGGTCATTTGTCATGGCAGCAATGGAAAAGTACTCCAACATTAGAGACAAAGACTTAAGTTTGAGAGTCTTCTGACTCAAGATGGGAATTGAAGCCAGGGGACTTGTTTATTGTCTGCAATTTACTTTGAGTATGTATACTTTAAAGCAGTTAGGTGGCGATAGTGTGACATGTTTGTGAAATGACATTAACCTACAAATTTAAGCTGATTTGCTAAAATTTAGATGATAGTCAGGGATGAAATGTTGATGTTCAAAGTCCTCTCAGTAGGCTTTCTATCCCCAAAGCGCTTCACATAGTGCTATCTAGATCATCAGCAGGGGTGAATGACGGTAGACAGGAATAATCTTTCATGATTTAAACGATTTTAAGGTATATTCAAGATAAATAAATATCACAGAGGTACTTCTGTCTTTTACGTAAATGGTGAACAGAATATGATGTACCCACCCTTTGGAGCCCTTCGAAGTAGGTACCTAGATATTTTTTTACTATTTTATTTATTTATTTGAGAGAGAGAGAGACAATGAGTGAGAGGGAGAGAGAGAAAGAATTTGAAGCAGACTTTGCGCTAAGCACAGAGCCCAACAACGTGGGGCTTGATTCCACAACCATGATCCTGACCTGAGCTGAAACCAAGAGTTGGACTTGGACACTTAACAAACTGAGCCACCCAGGTGCCCTAGTAGTCACCTAGATCTTCAACTCAATTTGGTCCTGGATTCCCACTTAAAAATGATCTGTGTTGCCTTATCCACCTAAATGTTTGGCCGATATGGCAATAAAATATCACTGTATCCACCTTAGATTGAACCATTCATCCAAAGGCTTCCTAGAGAACCTTACTTGTGACAGAGAACAGAAATTCCAAGAAGCTTATGATTTGGGTCTTCCTGTGGAAAAAAAAAATGCATGTCTGTGTGTTTGGCTGATTTAGATCTATGTTTCCTTTATTTTAACATAAAACCTAGTAACAAGGTGTGTGTGTGTGTGTGTGTGTGTGTGTGTGTGTGTGTGTCTGTGTGATCTTTAGCTCCTTCTAAGTACTGCACTGGAGGGAACCCATATTGATGAAAAGAATGTGACATGGTCAACAATCAAAATGATTCCGGTCATTTCTCAACAGGAGTGATGTCAACCCTCAGGCTGTGAGAAGAGAAGGGGACTGAGTTTAGAACACTAGTACATCATTGTAAAAGTCTGTTAAATCCAGGTAAGCAAAAGAAATAAGGGAAAATCTAATTATTCCATATACTACCATGAAAATAGCATGCAGTAACATGACAGTCATACAGATGCACTAAATTGTTATGCAGAAGTCAGGACATTGCTTTAGATGAATTATTTCTTTGAGCTTAAACACAATGAAGTAACTACCATTGCCCTTCTGCAGACACAAAGCTGAAGCTGACAGAAGCATGGTAGAACCATACTTAAGGTCATGTGTGAGATAAGTTTCAGAGACGTTTTCTTGGCGGGGAGTAGGCAGAGATGGAGAGGGAGAATCTGAAGCAAGCTTCACGCTCATCACAGGGCGCGAAGCAGGGCTCGATCCCACGACCCTGAAATCATGACCTGAGCTGAGATCAAGAGTCGAAAGCCTAACCAACTGAGCCACCCAGGCGCCCCTCAGAGACACAGGTATAGAATAGGAATGCCAACATTCTGTAAGAGCAGAAGGAAGCGCTCCTTTCCTGAACTTCATAGAAGCCTGGCATAAATTGTATATTCAAAAAGCACTCACTTCCTTCTCTGCCTTGTGCCATGGAGAAATTAGGTGGGGGTGTGCATAGGATCTGCCAGGGAAAGGATGTTTGGTAATAACAGTTTTATTTGAAGCCGTGGAAGTTGGTCTTGCTGCAAATATTGCTTCTATTTATTATAGAAGAGCTGGCAACAGAAAGGTCCTTCCTTGCCCAGAAGAACACAGCATGTTCCATTTTCAGTGAGTTCAGATAATAGGGCACCCAGTAAGTTCCCTCACCTGAGCATAGAGAGACGTGTCAAGGGAACATGGAAAGCATTGGCTCAGGATGGAGAGTGCAATGGACACAGGCATGCCATCCCCCAAAGCAAAATGCTAATCAATAAGTAAGTATTTGGGATCCTACCAAAAAGGAAATTAAGCTATTAAACAGGATGCATAATGTAGATTTTAGTGCATTTTTGCAAATTAAGGTGATAATGATGTTTGGTCTTTCTGGACTTTCTGACTTGGATGCTGCCTCATTAGAAGAGATGCCATTAGAGAAAAGAAGGACATGAGGGCAGAGCCTTGGAAAGAAATGGTAACTAATTGCATGGGTAAAAATATGCTCACAGAGAGGCTATCTTGGAAGCTACAGAAAAATCAGATCATTTTAAGAATATAGGAAAAGCCCAACCTCCAAATAATGTATAAGGTGTTGTGAATACATATTGGTTTTGCATTATTCTCACAGAAACAATGCTATTGCTTATTGTCACTTCATTTAGGCAAATGTAGTATTGTTATTGGCATTTTAAAATACCAGTTGTTTTTAAATTCAGAGATGTTTTAGCTCATTTCTTACTAAACTTATTTACTCAACATATACTGATACATACTGATTATTCAGCAGGATATGAAGAAGACATTCTGGCATAAAACATAGCCTTGCCCTTAATAAATGTACAAATTGACAGTGAGTTTAGACATATTTACAGATTTATGGAATCCAATGTAGTAAGTAAGTGATGTTCATTCATTCAACAAATATTTATTAAGTACACACCAGGCTCTATCTGGGGATAGAGCAATAATCAAAATTGATTTAAAAAAAAGACTAACAAAAGAAAAAAACACTGTCTTTACAAAATTTACATTTCAGTTGTTGGAAATATATAATAAAAATAAATATTGAATGTTTAGAATTTTGTCAAGATATCAGTTCTTCCCATGTTGATCTGCAGATTGAATGTAATCCTAATTAGATCTCAGAAAGTTGTTTTGTAGAGAGAAACAAAATGATTCCAAAGTTTAAACTCAGGCAAAAGACCCAGAACGCCAACACTATACTGAAGGAACAGAACAAGGTCAGAGAATTTACACTACCCTTAACTTCAAGACTTACTATAAAGCCACAGTAAATAAGACAGAATGGTGAAAAAATGGACAAATAGATCAGGAACAGGAGAGAGAGCCCAGAGATAGGCCCCACATATATCGTCAACTTACCTCTGAGAAGCAGCAAAGACAGTCATTTTAAGAAATGACTGGAGGGGCACCTGGATGACTCAGTCCGTTAAGCATCCAATTCTTGGTTTTGGCTCAGGTTATGATCTCAGGATTATGAGACTGAGCCTCAAGTCAGGCTCCACATTCAGCATGGAGTCTGTTTGTCCCTCTCCCTCTGCTCCTTTCCCCATCTCTCTCTGTCTCTCAAATAAATAAATAAAATCATTTAAAAAAAGGAATGACGCTGGAAGTAGTGGACATCCACATGCAAAAAAAAGAAAAGGAAGAGAAGGGAAGAGAAGAGAAGAGGAGAAAAAGAAGAAGAGAAGAAAAGAGAAGAGAAGAGAAGAGAAGAGAAGAGAAGAGAAGAGAAGAGGAAGAGAGAGAAGAAAGAAGAGAAGAGAAGAGAAGAGAAGAGAAGAGAAGAGAAGAGAAGAGAAGAGAAGAGAAAAGAGGAGAAGAAACAATTTAGACCCAGACATTACTTCTTTCACAAAATTGGTTCAAAATGGATGACAGACTTCTATGTAAAATGCAAAAGTATAAAGCCCTAGAAGATAATATAGGATCTTAGATGCCTTAGGCTGTGCAGAAGCTTCTTACATGGGACACCACAAACACAATCCATGAAAGAAAACACTGATAAGGTGGAATTTTTAAAATTGAAAATTTCTTTTAAAAATAACAACAACAACAACAACACTGTTAATATATTAAAAAAAACTAGCCATGGACTGAGAGAAAAATCTTTGCAAACCTCCTAGCTAATAAAGAACTGAATTTTAGAATAAGCAAAGAGCTGTTAACAACATGAAAATAAATAAGTAAACACGGTCAAAAGATCTGAACAGACACCTCATCAAAGAAGATATACAGATGGCAAATGAGTATATGAAAATATGCTCAACATTATTTGGCATTTGGAAAATGCAAATTAGAACAGTGAATTGTCACTATACATCTACTAGAACGGCTAAAGTCCAGAACTCTGACAGCACCCAATGCTGGTGACGATGACCAGTCACAGGGACTCTCGTCCATTGCTGGTGGGAATGCAAAATGGCTCAGCCACTTTGGAAGACAGTGTGGTGGTTTCTTACAGAACTGCACACACTCTGGGGGACAGGAATCATGTTCCTCGGTATTTACCGAGATGAGCTGAAAATTTATGTCCACACAAAAACCTACACATGGATGTTTATAGCAGCTGTATTCACAATTGCCAAACCAGAAGCAACCAAACCAAGACATCCTTTAGTAGGTGAATGGGTAATAAACTGTGGTCCATCCAGACAATGGAAGATCATTCAGCACTAAACAGAAATGAGCTATCCAAGCATGAAAAGACAGGAAGAAACCTTGAAAACATAGTGCTAAGTATAACACACCAATGTGAAAAGGCAAGCTCTGAAGGATCCCAGGCTTGTGATGATATTTTAGAAAAGGC
>NC_048218.1:112347166-112376073 GCF_002007445.2 Ailuropoda melanoleuca | reverse complement strand
AATTTCTCTTTCTTCAATCTCATTATTCGTGTATAGAAATGCAACTGATTTCTGAGCATCGATTTTGTATCCTGCCACATTAGTGAATTGCTCTATAACTCTAATAGTTTGGGCATGGATTCTTTTGGGTTTTCCATATAGAGTANACGCCACATTAGTGAATTGCTCTATAACTCTAATAGTTTGGGCATGGATTCTTTTGGGTTTTCCATATAGAGTATCATGTCATCTGCGAAGAGAGACATTTTGACTTCTTCTTTGCCAATTTGGACAACTTTTATCCCTTTTTGTTGTCTGATTGCTGTTGCAAGGACTTCTAGTACTATGTTGAATAATAGTGGCGAGTGTGGGCATCCTTGTCATGTTCCTGATCTTAAGGGAAAGGCTCCCAGCTTTTCCCCATTGAGAATGATATTTGCTGTAGGCTTTACATAGATGGTTTTTATGAGATTGAGGAATGTACCCTCTATCCCTACACTCGGAAGGGTTTTAATTAGGAAAGGATGCTGTATTTTGTCAAAAGCTCTTTCTGAATCTATTGAGTGAATCATATGATTTTTGAATTCTGGTTCTTTGAAGCCTCTGTCACTGGTAGTTCACTAAGGTATTTCTATGAGGGATTAGGGATGAAAGGAATTTGTCACTGAAGGCAATTTCAGACTTAATGCCTCGTTCACAAAAGGGAAAGAAAAATAAACCCTCCCATTTTTCATTGAGTCAGGTTTTTAAATTTGTCACACATGGAAGNACTCGGAAGGGTTTTAATTAGGAAAGGATGCTGTATTTTGTCAAAAGCTCTTTCTGAATCTATTGAGTGAATCATATGATTTTTGAATTCTGGTTCTTTGAAGCCTCTGTCACTGGTAGTTCACTAAGGTATTTCTATGAGGGATTAGGGATGAAAGGAATTTGTCACTGAAGGCAATTTCAGACTTAATGCCTCGTTCACAAAAGGGAAAGAAAAATAAACCCTCCCATTTTTCATTGAGTCAGGTTTTTAAATTTGTCACACATGGAACGCGGAAGTCGGAAGTCGCTGAGAAAGAGTGATTTGTTTGTAGGGACAAATAACAAAAAACAGCATGAAGTCCCTCAAACAACACCCATTTCAAAAGTAACTGAAAAAANGGCGGACGGAAGTCGCTGAGAAAGAGTGATTTGTTTGTAGGGACAAATAACAAAAAACAGCATGAAGTCCCTCAAACAACACCCATTTCAAAAGTAACTGAAAAAAGGAGCAGCAGCCTTGAGGGAATAAAGCATTAACTATTTTAAACACACACACACACACACACAAAACTTCGTTGGCCCAAAAATGTTAGATGAAAGTTTTGCTACGTGAATTTTTGAATTTTGATTCTTGAATTAAGTCCGCCATCTTAGAGATGCCTTCTGGAAGTTCAGATAACACCCATTTCAAAAGTAACTGAAAAAAGGAGCAGCAGCCTTGAGGGAATAAAGCATTAACTATTTTAAACACACACACACACACACACACAACTTCGTTGGCCCAAAAATGTTAGATGAAAGTTTTGTTACGTGAATTTTTGAATTTTGATTCTTGAATTAAGTCCGCCATCTTAGAGATGCCTTCTGGAAGTTCAGATAAAGGTCATTCAGATCATTACTCTCGTTTCAGGCCCCCCACACTGTAGAGATCTATAAACCTACACACTTAAAACTTGTTACTTCTCAGCAATTACTGAAGTTCTCGCCTGTTTGTGTGCTATCATCAAAAAGCCTATCTAGTGCGTGCTCCTAGGAGAGCAGCCCAGGCGTTACCAAGGGAACCAGTTTGGGAGTCGGACTGATTCAAGTCCAGCCAGCAGTTTCTAATTCGGAGCTGGGTGGCATGACACATTGACTTCACAGTGGCCCGCCTAACTCATAGGATTATTATAATAATAAAACGAGATTGCCTATGTGAAAGCAACCAGTGCTTTGTAATTTCTTCTGATTAAAAATTTGACAGTGCATACTGTTTCCAAAAATGGGACCAACCGCAGAAGTGTGAGCCAAAGCAAGTTTTCAGGAGGGAATTAGATAAGATCACTAAATATTTAGATTCACAACCTTTGAAATCCAGCAGTCCCACTTCTAGGTATTAATTACATCAGCACATGCAAATATGCACAAAGGGATTTGTGAAGGATGCAGGAAATCAGTGCTTAAGAGCTGGTGTGATTCATTTTACAAATGCAAATGTGCAGAAATATGACATCTCTTTCCTCTTTCTGCAAAACTTTATTTTTGACTATAAGTTCTCACTCTGCCAAACTGATGGTAAATGGTAGTTAATGTTTCTGCCAGCCTGGAGACAGGGAGCTTGAAGTCAGAATTTATGCTGATTTGGGGGGAGAAAAAGTGACCTTTTGTAACTCTGAGTTTGTGAACTAAAATTTGCAACCTCTCTATGGATAATCTTTTCCCCCCCAGATATTGAATTGATATTTCATCTTGACCCTATGATCTAACTAAACCTTCATGCAGGATCTACTCAAGTTTGCAGTTGATACTTTATACTTTTGAGACCCAGTGTAAACCCAGAACTCCTAGTTAGGAAAAGCCCTTGAATTAGTTCAAGAGCATACATTTAACCACAAGTTTATGAGACACACAGGTGACACAGGAACTGATAATGACATGAGGACAGGTGCAGCTGTAAAATTCAGTGAGTGGAGAATTCTACAAGAAAATGGACTGGTACCCTCAATAAATACATTAAAAGTTCAAATAAAGAAAGATAGAGACTCTGGTAGATTAAAATAATCTTACTAGACACATTAAGCAAATGTAATATGTGAACCTTAGTTGGATTCTGATCCAAATGATCAAGAATTTTTTTTAAAAAATGAAACAATGGGCAAATTTTAAATCCTGATTGAGTATTTAAAGATCCTACAGGATTATTATTTTTTAGTTGTTGTAACGGTATTCAAGTTCTATTAAAAATAGATCTTGAATCTTTAAGAGAAACAGTTTGACATATTCATTGATGACAGTAGACTGGCATTTGCTTCAAGATAATTTGCTGTGTGTGAGTGAGCGTGAGTGTGGAGACGGGCACAGGTGAGTCTAGATGAAATAAGATTCATAAAGTGTAAATAATTGTTAATCTTGGTGGTAGATTAGTGGGGATCTATTTTTCACTGTTCTCTCTACATTTTGGTAGGACTGAAAATTTTAGTTAAGTTGAAAAATATGCCTGAAGCAGAACATTTTAAAATTATCTTTTATTGCTAGAGTGTAACATTAGTTGACCAACTGTGCCCTTTACCAGTAGAAATGATCGCTTCTTAGGTTTTAACCCGAACAGGCCAACTTTTTCCTGGTGAGCTCAAGTTTGAGAATCCTTTTGACTAATTCACATCTCCATAAAGGTACAGAGCTCTGTTGTAATGCCTCATACACTGAACTCATTTAAAAACCCAAGATTGTATTTTTACTGCATTAAAATTGTCTTGTGGATATTTTTGTCTTGCACATTTTATGAGTAAATTTCCTTTACCTTTGATTTCCCTCATATGAGAAGGGATGGGTTGCCCTATGTGAACTCAAACATTCAAACTGTCTAGTTAAATGCAAAGATTTTTTGAGATAAGGTCTCTGAATACTTTTAAATGGAATAAAGTGAACTTTTCTGAACCAAACCTAAATAATTCACTGGTGCTGACATTATTGAGTTATTTTTTCTTCTTTTGGTTGCTGGCACCCATGGAAAATAGAGTCAATGTGTGAAAAACCAACGGACTCATAGATTCTAGGACAAATCCACTGGGGTTTTTTCTTCTACATGTTTCTTTCTTCTACCTATAGACATTTTAGTAAGTGGACCAGAATCTTTCCCTGAGAAACACTTGTGATTTCAACAAAGTCACTTTGATTTTAAAAATCGAGAAGCATGATAGAAGAAGTGATGTGTGGGTGCCTTCATGGCTCAGCCTGTTGAGCATCCAACTCTTTGTTTTACCTCAGGTCATAATCTCAAGGTCATGCGATTGAGCCCTGTGTCGGGCTCCATGCTCAGCGGAAAGTCTGTTTCCCCTTTCCCTCTCCATATTTTTCCCCTCCAACCCCCAGCTCATGCTCTCTCTCAAATAAATAAATCAATCTTAAAAAAAAAAAAGAACTGACATACTATGATAGAAATTTAGACAATACTTAGGTGAAAGAATATCATTGTTGTCATTATTTTTATAAGTTATCTTACTAGGACATTGTATGTTAATAATCACCCCAGTTTCTTTTTCTTCGTCACTTCTGGTGTATGTTTAGAATAACATTAGGTAGTTACAATCACCAACATCTTAGAGACAACAGGCTCACAGGGTTTAGTGACTTATAGAAACTCCCTCAGGAAGTGAAGGGACCATAACCAGTTCTGTTCATTCTAAACCTGGAGTTCTTCTGTTGCAACGATCATGGATCAGGTTGTTACTCTATGTTAAGTGGAATCTCCATAAGCAAATTTCCCCAAAGAAGTGCATTTGGCATATTTGAAACATCTAATGTTAGTACAACTCCTTATGGTATTTGGTCCTGAGTGACCTTCTCCAATCCCAGTTTCCTTGCAAGACACAGGAATATAAACTGCTTAAAAATCACCGACAAAGTGGTGTCAGCAGAATGATCAAGTAGGCAGCTCTGCAATTCCAGCCTGCCACAAAAACATTGGGAAACAAGCAGAAACGATCAGAACCAGTTTTGTCAGGACTCTAGAGACCAGTCAAAGGTTCATAGCAACCAAGCAAATGCTGAATTTGGGAAAAGACAGCATGAAAAGGGTAGGAAAGCCTTGTGGCATTTTTCACTTTGTCAGACCCCACCCCGTCCCTGTGGCGGCGTCAGTCTTGAGGCTGTTGGCCCATGGTTCCCAGAGTGGGAAGCAGGTCCTTAGGTCCAGAGGCAGAAGAGCAGAACACATTAACAAAGTATTGTCTATGGCTTCTCTAACCTGTCTGCAGGCTAACCGAACAACTGACACCAAAGGCCGTCTCTGGTTTGCCTAACTGAACTCACCTCGGACTCAAAAGCAGTCGCCACAGCTCGAAAACACTTTAAGGGAGTGTGATACTGTGATTTATAATAAGAAATAGATACTTGGTCTTTGGCTATTCTGGGCCCAAAGCTAAAACTTTGGAATTCCCTAAGTGATGAGAGCAATAAAAGCATCTTTTATGTTGAACCTCACCTGGAGCTGATTGCCAGTGGAGACCATCCTGTGACTAAGGGTTTGGAACTTTCAGCCCCACCCCCTGTGACCTCAGGGGAGGCGTGAGAGAATGAAGATAGAATTCCATGGCCAATGGCCAATGATTGAATCATTCATGCCTAGTTCACGAAGTCTCCATACAAACCCAAAAGGATGGGGTTCAGAGAGCTTCTGAGTTGGTGAACATACGGAGCTTCAGGGAGAGCATAAAAGGCCCCTTTCCCATGGCCTGTGCATCTCTTCCACTGGCTGTTCCTGAGGTGTAGGCTTTTACAGTAGACTGGTGACCTAGAGGGTAAAATGTTTCTCTGAGTTCCATGAGCAGCTCTAGCATGTTAATCCAACTACAGGAGGGGGTCATGGGAACCTCCAATCTATATCGGAATTGGGAGCTGGGTAGTCATAGGCCTGAGCCACTCACCTGTGGGGTCTGATACTATCTCTGGGAAAATCGTATCAGACCGGGTTGAGTTGTAGGAGGTGAGAAAGAAGAAGCATTTTAAAATATGGTGCTCACTGGGGCGCCTGGGTGGCTCAGTCGGTTAAGCATCTGCCTTTGGCTCAGGTCAGGATGATCGAGTCCTTGTTCGGCTTCCTGCTCAGCGGGGAGTCTGCTTCTGCCCCTCCTCCCTGCTCATGCTCTCTCTCTCTCTCTCACTTCTGCTCTCTCTCTCTGATAAATAAATAAAATCTTTTTAAAAATAAATAATTAATTGATTAAAGTAAAATAAAAATATAGTGCTCAGATAAAGCATCGTGGTCAAGGTGGCACTCGAGCATTTGCATGCAAACACACTCGAGTACAGAAGTAGAGAATCCCCATGAAAATGATTCCAGAAAGCCAACAGACCTCTTGTAAAAATTAATATTGGAGTCTGCAAAATAAAGGTTAGAGGAGGCCTATGCAAGCAGCCTTACCTAAAAGCATGTAATGACTAAGCATTAGTATTTCAAATAAAGCTTCAGACAGTATATGTCTTCTATAAAAATTTATTATCTGAAAGATACATTTTTCTTAAAGAAATACAATTTTCCCAAATGTCAAGGACAAGGTAATTTGGCTAAAACAGTATTTCTCAAAATTTTGGCCTCAAGATCCCTTTCTACTCTTAAGATTATTGAGGACCCTAAAGAGATTTGACTAATGTAGGTTACATCTGTCAATATTTATTATATTAAAAATTAAAACAGTAGAATACACAAATATGTATATCCCTATTCATCTGAGCAATGGCATCATCATTAAGCTTCTGGAACACTCGTCGGCAAATTTGTGAGAGAACAAGGGAGGGAAAATGCCAATGACATTTTAGTGTTACTAACAAAATAATTTTGACCTCACTGAAAAGGTCTCGCAGCCCCCAGGTGTCCTTCAATCGTGCTTTGAGAACCACTGTCCTTGAAAATTTCTTACAGGAAAAAGTTTAAGTTAATATTGATCACAAGGACCCGGATGAATCCAATGATAATTTGAAATTGATAAAAACAATAAAAATTTATAAATATCCTGTCTGTCTTCAAACCTCACACTGCTTCCTTTTATCAGATCATGGGTTCACCTTACGTTACATTGACAAAATGAAGCTTCTAAATGGGGACTTCCTCCTTCCTCTTTCCTCTCGGTATATTCTGGAAATAATTATCTGTTCCTATCCAAGGCTGATTCTTCAACCTGTGCTCTAGATTTCATCCCTCGTACCCTTCATGAAAACTTCATTTGTTCTGCCACTTCTCTCTTGCTTGCCAATCTCTCTGTAATGAATTAATTCCAACAGGATAATACCCTCTAGTCATCAAAGCTAAAAACCTGGAGTCATCTGGCACATCTCCCTTTTAATCAGTATTTGTATCATTTCATCAGGAATGTCAATCAATTCTACTCTCCAAATACACACTTTTGCCATGTACTTCCCTCTGTGTCCATTGCCAACACCTTAGTTTGGGCCAACATCATCTCTTGGCAGGATTACGGCAGTGCCTTCCCAGCTGGTCTTCCTCCTTCCACTTTTTTTTTTTTTTTAAAGATTTATTTATGTATTTGAGAGAGAGAGACAGAGAGCATGAGAGTGCACATGAGCAGGGGGAAGTTCAGAGAGAGAGAATCCCAAGCAGGCTCCACACCCAGCACAGAGCCCGATGTGGGTCTCGATCTTACCACCCTGATATCATGACCTGAGACAAAATCAAGAGGCTGGCACTTAACCAACTGAGCTACCCTGGCACCCCATTCTACCTTACACTCTTGTTGCCAATAATCCATCCAACAGCCAAAGGAATCTCTCAAAAACATATTCTGGTATATTTCAGATATATAAATGGGTTTAATTAATTATGTAATCAGCATGGTGGAACCCACATCCTCGCTAACATAATGAAATATTACTACTGTATTCGAAATCCTCTGTATGTCCCTGCTTATTCACAGTTTCTTCCCTTCCTCTCAAAGAACATCACCGTGCCAAATATCTACATTAATACTCCTTGCTATTCCTTATGATTTGAACATAATGCCATACATTTGGTTAGGCTTTCTTTTTTCAAGTATTTTTAATTTTTATTTATTTTATTTTTTTATTTATTTTATTTTCTATTAGTTTCCAAGGTAGAATTTGGTGAATCATCAGTTGCATAAAACACCCAGTGCTCATTACATCAAGTGCCCTCCTGAGTGCCCATCACCAAGTTACCCCAGCTCCCACAACCTCCCCTCCAGCAACCCTCAGTTTGTTTCCTAGAGTTCAGCGTTTGCCTCCCTTTCAATTTTCATCTTATTTTTTCCCTTCCCCTATGTTCATTGGTTTCCTTTCTTAAATTCCACATATGAATGAAATCATATTGTATTTGTGTTCCTCTGACTGACTTATTTTGCTTAGCATTATACCCTCTAGTTCAATCCCAAATGGAATCCAACTAATGGATCTATGTATATTCTTCAGTGATTTGTTTCTTATTCAATGTATTTTTTTGAAATTCCTTCATCATATTAGCTCTATTTGTAGTTAATCCACTTTCACTGTCGTATAGATCTCCCCCATTCAGCCATTGTTGTGTTGATGGACATTTGTATCTGTTCAGGTGGCACAGGGGATTCACCCCACTATTGGTGATTATTAGATGAGGGGCTGTCAGACTTTTCTTTGGTTCAAAATCTATATGGGAGCTTCCCAGGTCAGCTCTGACATCTGCCTCTTGTATGGAGGGCAGGGAGAGACTGAAGGAAGAGGTCGGCCTCTCCAGATTGGCAGGTGGCAAGCTTAACGAGCGGGAGAACTTACACAGGAGGCCTGTCTTCAGCAGCAGCAAGATGAGGACTTCTCTACCCCCAGCCACCAAATCTTCAAAGTTTCTACAGAGGCCTAACCTGGGTTTAACCACATGTACCAGCCAGTGATGTGGTCTCAACCCCACATCACTAGCTTAAGGCTGTGTTTTGGGGGCAGCTTCTGGGAGCAGGGAACGCAAGCTGGATGCACATTCCAAGGACAGGGGAGGGCTCCGGGGTCAACCAGGGTCATGGCCTCTCCATGACCTCTCCCAACTTTCCACCCCTCATGACCTGTTTTTACAATATGATATGCCCCCCTCTTTTGCAATGTGCCCTGACTGTTCAGGAAGGGATGTCACTAGCATGGAGGTAACCATTTTGGTGGCCATCTGGTTGTATTAAAGGTAGGTGCCACAGCGACAATGCAGACACATGCAGGAGAAAACACAGATTAAGGCAATGATTCCTGCAATCAGGGACACCTTTTTCTACCAAGAGCTCCACAGTGCGAACCACTGATTTACGAAGCCCCCTAGGCTGGGACCCGATCCCTCAAAGTAATCACTTGAGTCCTCGTGTAGTTTAATAAAATGATGCACTAACAGACTCATCAGGTATGAGCACACAACATTCTCTTTGGATAAAGACACAGGTGCTTCCTGGAGAGGCAAGAACTATTCTGAGGACAGCTTTTCTCTTAGAGGCACTTCAGTGTTCTGGAAGGACAGGCTGTGTTGTCTGTCATTCAAGGCTAATTGGGTAAAGTTAGTAAGGTCTTTTATGTGTGCTCATAAAGTCCTCAAGGCCAGTAGAGGGAACAAGTACTGTGGAAAACAGAATGAGCCAACCTAGCCCTGAGATGAAGGGAAGAAGGAGGTTGGCAGTCTTGGAACTCAACCTACTTGTGCATACCGTACATGTTGGCTGGGGGAGGCAGCATTGTCAGATGCTAGGAGATGGACTGGGGGTTGATATGCCAGACTGGGGCCCCCAGCCCCTTCCTTCTTTCAGTGATGCGCATTCCATTCTAGGCATAGTGTGTTTCAACTGGTCCAGCCTGCAGTGGGATAAGGGGCGCCCAGTAGAAACGGTAATCTGGGATGACTTTGACATTCAACTTGAATACAGCTCTTTCCTACACAGATTTCCCTGGCTAGCTCCTGATCCACATCTCTCCCAGCTTCTGCATGTCTATACAAACCAGGGTATATTTAGAACCCTCACTCAGAGGGAGGGGGCTAGTGTCCTCAGTTTGCCAACCCCTTATTTGTTGGGAACTCTGGTGGATGGTCCCAGACTCCTTTGGCAGTTGCTCTGCGCATCATTTAGCACATACAAGACATGCTGTTACTGCATTAACCATGTCACTGTATTTCTAGGGCAATCCAGCATCCTTGGCAGTGTGCCGTCCCACCTGCGGGCAACAATGGCCACTCTTCCTATGCACCCAATCCCCTATGTCTACTGAAGGGTCAGTGTCTAGAGTTGATACCTCAGCCACGGCCCCAGCTTCCTGATTGCCAGGAGGTGTCAGTGCCTTACGAGCTGGGACATGGAGGACAGTGAGGACTGCCCCAAGCTCCTGCAGATGGACCCACATGCCTTCCCATGTACATCCTGGCCCCCAAGAGCTTATTCATGATCATCCACCCCTTGGATTCCCGTTGCCCAAGCCATAGGGTTAGTCCCCTTAGAACAGCCCAGCTGTCGGTGGAAAAGGTTAATAGCCAGGGCCCATGAGTGATCACCAGACAAACCACTCGGAGCTCAGCCCACTGGCTGCTGTGTGAGAGGCTCTACCCAGAGGAACACAGTGCCCACCACGGGGAACTGGTGCCCTGTATGGGGCTATCAACCTTCTGTCTCCTTCCTGAGCTGAGACCAGACTCCTAGGCGCATTCTCTCCTCTTGTCTCTGCCACAGAGCCTGACTCACACCTTCCAGAGTCAGGGACACATCTAACTTAGATGATAGCCCTGCTTGGGGGATCCCTGAGCTTTAATCTGCTTCACTAATATTTTTGCCTTCTCAAAGGTGGCTTGCGGCTCTGATCCCCAGTCCCACACATGCCTTTTCAATGTCAGGCAGTGTAAGGCCTAATAACATGGAGCCAGATTGGGAATGAGAGTCCTCCAAATCCCAAATCCCTAAAAGGCCTGCCCTTTTTCACAGTTTCAAGGGTCAGGTATGTTTGCACCTTACCAATCACAGCTACTGGGACAACAATGCATCTTACCCAAACACATGACTCCCAAACCTTATGGTAGTGCCCGGGCCTTGAATTTTCTGTGAGTCCATGGCCCATTCTCTTCCTCATAGATGCTCCCACAAAGCCTGCAGGGTGTCCTGAAGCAGAGACAAGTCTCCCTATGTGAGCATTATACCAGCCTTGTAATTGGGCCTGTTTTAATGATGTGGGGAAGGAGAACAGGATAGGTCCTCAGCTGCCATTATGACACCTGACAGGACTGTGCCGATATCCTTGGGGAAACACTTGAAAGGTCCACTGTTGTCCCGCCAAGTGAAGGCAAACTGATCTTGTGACTCAGTGTCAGGGGTGTAATGAAAAAGGCATTTGCGAAGTGTAGACCAGCAGGTGCACTCCCACGACTACGACCAACGTAACTAAGATGGCGGCAACGTTGGGCATAGCTGCATGAAAGGGGCACTGCCTTGTTCAGTTCTCAGTAGTCCCACCACCATCACCTACCAGGAGCCATCTGACTTTTTCACTGGCCACGCCAGGCTGTTCAAAGCACCACAGGCAGGGCATACAGTACCCACTAAGTAGAGTTCTTGGTTTCTCCTATTTCCTCTTGCCCCCCATCCCAAGCAATTTATGTAGCCTGACATTACCACCCTTCATGGGAATGGGGGGCAGGTTTACTGGTTCCAGCTGGTGTTTCCCTTCAGCTCTGGTTTGACTAACCTGGCGGCAGACTTCATTGACAGAGATTTGCAGAGTTTGACCTTATAGGATGTCCGAGCCCAGTAGCTTCTCTGGTATGGAGAGGAAAAAAACGTCATATTTTCAGTGGGGAGAACATCCAATTTTCAGCATCAAAGGACCTTCCTGTCTATAACTGTTTGCTCCCATTATCATCAGTGGCACTGAGGGGGTCAGAAAATTTCTGAGGGGTACCATGTGTTAGAGGACATCAGCTCCAGTATCTATCAGAATCCCGCCTTTTGTTCATTTCTAGAGGACCAGAGAATAGTGAGCTCAGGATGACGCCCCCAATCAGCTCCAATCTTTGGCAATCTTGGTCACGATCCTGATGGGATGGATTGGTGAGGCCTCTGCTGGAGCAGGTGCATCAGGGATGGGAGGGAGAGACGTGGCAGGTCTGAACTGTTGTTCAGGCTTTAAGGCTTCCCACAGGCCCACCCACAGAGTTGTACTGTCCATCTAGCTGTTCAGGTGCAGTCCCTGCAGCCCTGAGGTCAAACCACATTTACTTCTGGGTTATTTTTGCCAGCCCTTTAGAGCTGATTGGGAAGCTTTTGGCTTTCTGAGCATTTTTCTCTTTCTTGGGTCTTTTCCACAACCTGTACCTGTTTCAGGATTTATCAATTCCCCTATGTCAACAATGAATTTCCCAAAATCAAAAATGTCTTATCCCATGACCGAGCTCAGCACGGATATCAGCATCGCATACCAGGTGCTGGGAGAACTGGAGAATCTTGGCTCCCATCTCTGCAGTGAATGTGGCCCCATCAGAGCCTTCATACATGGGGTTTGTCACATTCCCTGCTCCCTGAGAATGTGTTGTACCTCCCCCATGGATTTTCAGGGTCTGGCATAGGGAGGTCCCTGGGTCACGCCTGGCTGCAGGATAGAATGACCCAACCTAGAAGGCAGTGAGCGCCTTGAACCCCCAAACGCCATGCAGGTGCTGGCAGAGGGCAGGTGGGTGGTGATATTTCTCACTTTTTCTGCCACCTGCCTCATCAGAGAGATGCCATCACCCCCTTTCCCCTGCCCCTCTACCACACATGGATGACCTGGCATTTTTCTGGAACTTGGCAGCTCTATCAGTAAGCTCAGAGGGAATGTTTTCTGTCCTCATGAGCATTCCCTGAACCAGGGTTGCCCCACTGACTGTGCTTTTGCTGTCTCCTGAATTAGAGGCGGAGGTGGGAGGAAGAGAGGCTAAGGGCACTGAGTCTGTATCAGTGTCAGGCACCACAATGCCCTCTCCTTCCTGTCCTTGCTTCCCCAGGGCTCCTCTCAGCCACAGTTAGCTCAAGCAAGTGCACCAAAGCCGCTGGAGTTTTCAGGGTGTCCCTGTTCTCCTACAGCCAGTTAGGAGCTTTGTGGGTGAGATCTGAAACCAGCTGTGGGGGTGCAGAATGGGACGAGAGGGAAGACAGAGGCAGCCACTAGGGAGGGGGTAGGCAGCGGGTGTAAGGAGCAAGGCTTGTCGAGTGTGCCCCCAAATGATCTCCACACCACCCCCAAATCTTAAAGTTTCTAAAGTTTCTAAAGAGGCTTTAACAAAGTTCAGGCACATGATGATCTTAGCATCAAGTCACTCTTTCAGGGCGGTGATCTTGGGGCAGACTCTGGGAGCCCGAAAGCAAGCCGGATGCACATTCCAAGGATGGGGAGGGAGTGAGAAGCCTAGATCACCAGGGTCCAGCCACAGGTCGACTGGCTGTCTTGTCCTTTTGATGACCTCCTCCACCACTTCACCCAAATTACCTGTTTCTCCTTACAGTTAATGTCCTCTGTGCCAGGTTACTTTGAAACTATGTAATATCCCTTCCCTTTCACACTTTGTATTTGTTTGTTTCTTTGCTTCTATCACTGTGAACACACAGACTGCTAATTTATTCAGTGGATTATAATGTGTCCCTATCAAGGTACACAACGCTCAAGTTGTCCTCAATTTTGCCAGAGGGAACCTTTCTTTTAAAATTTTTTTTTTGTCTCGTTGGCTGAACAAGATGTTCTATTATGTTTTCTTAACGTCAGATATTATTATTTTACCTGGCCAAGGGCTTTTTGTTTTCCTTTGTACTTACCCACTTTTTGCAAACACTTTATTTTCTCAAAAGCCTCAAGTAACTTTCACCTTCCTTATAAATGCCATTAGGAGTGGTCTGTTGGTTTCAATATTTGTCTACACTTCTTACAAAACAGTTTAGCATGGATACGCTTCTTTCTGCTGTGGTTTCGCATCCCTCTGGCAGATGAAATTCTCTACCGCAGTCTTCTGGCTCCCTTTCTGTTGTTAAGAAATTTATACTTTGCCCTTCCTCACAGCTATAGTGCATTTTCATTCAAATTTCTAGTAAGATCTTCTCTGTTCTTCCTGTCTCTTCTTGGTATTTCTGTCTTCAGTTTCTCTGTGATCCTTAGGTCAGCCTTCCCTTCTATTCACCCTGGTTAAAAATTGTTATGTTGAGGAAGCTGTTAAAATTTTTCCATATGATAGTACATCTACCAATGATTTTTTATCATTTGTTTGTAAATACTGTAAGTAAAATGTTGCAGGTACATAACCTAAACCATCCGATAGCTGACGGCCTTTCGTCTGTGTGATAATATGTCTTTTTAATTTTTGTCCTTTCCTAGAGCAATACATACATTTATATTTATGGATATATTGCAATTTATTTCTGCTACTTTATTTTATGCTGCTTCTCTAAATGTTACCATATTTCTCTATTTTATGTTAATTTGTGCTTTTATATTAATTTCCTTTTCTATTAATTCCATTTTTCTTAGGCTTATTTATTTTTCTTCCACTAGTTTTGCATTTATCCATGACTTATCTTTTTTTAGTGGTTATCTTGCCTCATGTACTATTGATATCTCATATCTTAGTTCCAAATTTTAACTCCACAAAATAGGAATAATGATTATCATCACCTAGAATTTTGATGGTTGATTTTATTTAACTATATTAACCGATCCATGCAGGCAGAATTTCTACTTATGTGTTGGGGCTTCTTTCTGGGATCATTTTTCTTCTTCCTGAAGTGAGATTCTGGTTTAAATTTCATCAATTATTTTGTGATTCTGACTACTTTCATTTGGCTTTTGTTCTTCAATAACAGCTACAAATTATAAACTGAGAGTCATTTTTATTTTTTTAGAGAGAATCCTTTTTTTTTAAAGATTTTATTTATTTATTTTGACAGAGAGAGAGAGAGAGCGAGCTAATGTGAGCACACAAGCAGGAGGAGGGGCTGCAGGAGAGGGAAAAGCAGGCTCCCTGCTGAGCAATGACCCTGATGCAGGGACTCAATCCCAGGTCCCTGGGATCATGACCTAAACCTAAGGCAGACATTTAACCAACTGAGCCACCCAGAAGCCCCTGAGAGTCGTTTTTAATCTCTGAATTTTCATAGTGTTTTGGTTTTTTGGTTGTTCTTAGAAATTAATCATCAGTGTAATTCTTATTTCTTTATAGTTAATCTTTTTAAATAATTTTAGTAGTTTTTCTTTAATTTCTATACTTCTCTGTAATTTCATTACAATGTTTGAAGAATACATATCTGTTTTTCTACCTGGATTTAAGTATATTTTAGTTAATTTTGAGGAGTGACATTTTTCATCAATGTGAAAAAATTGGGGAATTTTTTTATTTTTTATTTTTTTGATTCTATTTATTTTTTTTTACTTCTCCACCATGCACTGATTAGTTACAGTAAACAGTTTAGGCCCCATAACAGAGACACTTCCAATTATAGCAGTTCAGGAGAGAGCACGCCAGTGTAAGCAGACAGCACTGCCATGTTCTTCCCATCTTTCTCACCTGACATTGAGTAGGGGGTAGATTCCATCGGCATGGTTGATGTTCCACTACAGGCAGATCTATAAGTTCTACCAACGGGAAGAAGAAAGGATCTAAAGAAGCTGAATTTCAAACATCTCTGCTTCCTATGTGAGGCACACAACACTATCACCTACATATCACTGAAGAGAACCTCAAAAATCACCAAATTATTCACTAAGGTGTCCAAGACCTAGAAGGAGCCAGAGGTCTTCTTGGTGGGTTTGCTAACTGAATGGTCAGAAATAGAAGCCCAGAAAGGCCAGGCGAGTCTGTAAGTTGGTGCAGTGTGATTTTTCATTAGTTGATTAGGTTCTGAGAGTCTGGTTTCCAATTTATTGGGGCATAGTTCTCAGATGATTAACAGATGCAGTGGTTACGACAACTACAACTGGTTGGGGTTACTCAAGACAGAGGTACCCGATGAGACACGTTTTTGTGGAAAAGAGCATTTGGTTTTACGATTTTCTAGGCAACCACTGGGGTAAATGGAAATTCCTCTTTCTGCCCCCCTTTCTCAGTCTGGGGTGACAGAATGGGCACACAAAAGATATGCAAATCATGGGATTTTCATGTCTACATGGAATCCATGTGAATCCAATTACATGTCTTTCATGTAATTGTCCTGTTTCCATGGGTCATTTGTACAAGATTCCATTGAGTGTTTCAGAATTCCTTCAGTTTTTTGTATACAGAAACACCAGATATATGGATTGATGGGATGCAGGCTGCAGTGTGGTATTTAGAACCTTATGAATGATAACTTGCCACTAGCAATGATTGGGAGCAAAGGGAAAAGCATCACCATTAATACTTGTGAGCAACTCCAGACAGCCCACCACGTCAAGTCATGAGAGTTGATCCCGAGGTTCGCTTTGTCCAACATCAGACAAAGAGCTGGCTCGTTGTTTACTTTTACTTCAGGACTTCTTTAGCTATCCTAAAACATTTACCCACATTCAACAGGCACTATTAGCCATCATACAAATGCTAGAGTTTTCTGCTAACAGGTGACCTATAGTAATTGAATTGTCCATCACCACCATAACAGATAAGATTTTTTTGTTGAGCTTCTGTACAGATTCGTTTCATAGTTGCACTTGAAAAGGACATGTTGTATATTCTAATTCAGTGACCCCAAACAAGGGAGTAATCCACATAAAACAATGGAAACCAGAGTCTCTCACACCTTCTGGAAGAGCTACACTTCAGTAAGCAAATCAATGAGTGAATGTTTGGTCAATTAAGATACCACCAGGGAGTGCAGAAGCAAAGGCGTTCAAGGTATTCAAAACTTTTTAGATGGCAGACCACTTCCTGTCTCTCCAATGCACTCACGGTGGGTTGATATAACCTTGATGTAAGTGCCAGAAGCCCGTAGGTGCACAGCCTGAGTAATTTTGATTATTTTTTAAGTAATATCTCAAAATTCAGGGATTGTGAGAGCAACACATATAGTAGGTCAGTATAAAAAATGTAGTTAGTTCAACCACAGCAGGGGCATTTTCTTGATGAATTATTGAGTCTAAGGAGTTTTTGTGCTTATTATCTGTGATACCGTACCATCAGCAAGATTTTATGTTATGTATCTTTACAAATAAACAAAAATAATCATTTTTATAACTAAATTATTTATGCCAAAATCACAGGAATGATGGTAATACCAGTACTTCTTGGAAAGAAAGATTATTAAGACAACATGTGAATTAATATTGATAGATAAACTTTATCATAATTGTAGCTTGTAACATGTTCAGTAGTACTCTCTAAGGGAAGGAATCACTCCACACACATCCCCGCAGTGGATGAAAATGTGACAAACCTTATAATTAGTTAAATCTTGTAATGCCGCTATAGGCTTCCTAAATGAAACAAATGAGTTGAACACAAAATAAGTCATTATAAAAATAAAATTGCATATTTTATTGATTAAATATATTTGCCATGCAAATTAAAAATATCAATCAGTTACCCTGTAGAGTATACCAAATTTCTTCTGAAGTTCTATATAAACAGGTTACTTCAATTAAATCTTTTATTTTGGACCAGAAGAGCCATGAGAAATCCTAACTCAGTCTTCACACAATCTGCCAAGCAGTTGTTCATGTTAATGACGTCAGCTTATACCGGGAAGGCTGTTGTCACGAGAAGTAATTCCACCCTTTTGGTGGGTGTTAGGGAGGGGAGTGGGAGCTGTCACCTGGAAAGATGTCATTAACTGTATTACAAGTAAGAGTTTTCCATAGAAATGGAACCAGTGGGATGGGTAGATGATAGATAGATACATAGATCAATAGATAGATATAAACAGATATATAGACATATATAAATATATATAATTATATATAGTATAGATGGTTATCTCTATCTCAGAAGGTGATGTGAGAGAGACAGAGCGAGAATATGGGTGGGGGGAGAAAAGGATTTTTGGGAGCTGACTCATGTGATTGTAGGGATTGATAGTTTGAAATTTTAGGACCAGACAGCAGGGTGAAACAGGGAAGAGTTGATGTTGTATCTTGAGTGGGAAGGCACTTTGGAAACAGAATTTTTTTTTTAATTTCTCAGGGACGTTAGTCATTTTTGTTAAGGCTGTCAACTGATTGGACAGGGCCCACCCTATATTATGAGAGTAATTTGATTCAGTCAAAGTCCGCTGATTTATGTGGTAATAGTATCTTTATAAATATCTTCACAGCAACACCTAGACTGATGTTTGACAAAGACCTGGCACCATGATCTAACCACGGTGGCACATAGAATTAATCATCACACAAACGAAGTGATATAAAGTGTTGTCCGCATGATGGGGGCATTGGCAGCAGGAGTAACAGTCCATCGCAAGGTGTCAGAGCCAACTGGGGTAATGAGAGAGTCTAGAAGGGGCTAGCTTGTTGCAGGGTGTTAGAGATAAGGCAGAATAAAGTTAGTGTCTGATACAGGGGATCTGAGCCCGAGCAGGTTGAGAGGGCTTTCCCATGGCTCAGGTGGATCAAGACAGGGGGACGCTATGGCCATGATGACAGATTAAAATGTACAGAGGGATTGGTGAAACAAGTGATCCTTTTTAGGACATCACAATTACATAAAGTGAGAACACTTAAGTGAATACATTGTGGTATTGGATTAGAATTTGAGACATCAATGTGAACTAATAGTTTTCTATTCATATGAATAAACACACAGACACACACAAACTCTCTCCTTGACCCAATTTTGGACAGTTTCTTCTAAGCCTTTTTTGCAACTATGCCTCGTCCTTGGGCCTTGTCTTTGGCCTGCTAAGTCCAGCTTCAGCAAGAATCGTACTACATCAGTTTAGCAAGAACCCCCCATACCAGCCATGTCCTCTCTCCATAACTATCCATCCACTGACTGCCCTTCTCACTGTTCTTTGACTGTACGTTTTCAGCAGTCTCTGTTGTATTTGGATCTGAGCTGAGCTCATCTGTCTCCCTGTCGTGATAGTCTTGACACCTATTGCAATAGTACTGAATAAAGTCTTCTTCCATATGAAAAAGTGTCAGAATAATTTTTTCTCTGACAACCCAGGCATACATTCCCTAACTCTGTCCAAGAATACAGCTTATAAAAAATGACAGCCCAATAATAATGACCACATCTAATACCAGGCCTTAGTAAGTAATGCAAATTTTCATTAAAAGAAAGGAGACCTCACTGGAGAAACGGTAGAACCCGGTGTTGGACAAGGAAGATACAAATTGAGCTTGAATATCTTGTTCACCCAGAAAGCAAGGGAGCACCCAAAGAACTAGGAAGACACAAGTAGATGCAGCAGCCAGCATAAGGGGGTGCCACCGTCTAACTCTGGGACAACTTACACACTGAAATAAATATTGATAGTAACAGATTACAACCCATTGGCTACATTTTGGGTTCATAAATCCATCTGGTATGAATAAATGAATGAATTGAAAGAAACTTTCGCATAGTTTAAAGTCTACACGATGCTCTGCATAATTATAGAGGGAAGATAGGTACCTTTCAGCATAGAAGCCTGGCAGACCACCCCTACTGGTAATCAAAGGATTACCAGTAATTGGGTCAATCGTGACCATGTTCTACTGGAGAGAATGCAATGAGAACACAGGATCACTTCTGAAACATTCCTGCCCAAGATGCACAACCTGAATGTCAATAAATGTGAGGAACTGTTTAGGGAAACACGTACTGGGGAACATTAAACAGAGTAACTGGCCTCTACTTTTCCAAAGTGCCGAAGTGTGGTAGTCAAAGAAAGATTAATTGAGATTGAAGATCATGAAAATGATGACAGCTAAGTGCAATTTGTAATTATCAACTGGAATCTTTACCCAAACAAACACTGAAAACGTGGCAGATCCTGGGTGGGTCAGCCTTGTATCAGCATCCCTTGCCTGATGTTGGCTTTATACTGGCCGTGGATGAGAGCATCGTTGCTTGTAGAACGTGCATAGTAAGATGTTGGGAAGAGCATCACGTCAACAAATGACTTTCAAATTGTTCAATATATAGATATAGATACAGATATAGATATATAACTTTTCCATAAGTTTGAAATTGTTCTAAAATAAAAAGCAAAACAAACAAAAAAAATAAGTCTATGATATGGTCTTTATTTAGGTACTTTATTTATGTTTTTGATGTTTAGGAGACAGCAAGGGCCTTTCAGTCAGTGTGAAGGAAAAAACAGGAAATAATCTGTGGCGCTAAGACTATTTATTATAACAACCAATAACACCAGAATACGTGAGATCAAACCATTGAGTTACGTTGTTACCAGTTTATAAGGATTTGGCTAATAATTATATTGATTAAGCCTACGTTATGGGTGGTTTGAGTATTGACAAAATTTTTAGAGTCTTTTGTTTTTGCTTTAAATGGCGTTATAATTATCCTGCATTAGACCTAAACACAAAATCTTTCTAAAATAAAAGACTTTTAGATATCTATTGTCTTTATAAATGAATACAAGTGCATCTCTTCTTAATGTGAATAGTATAGAATCATTAAAATGTATTCGTATAATAAGTTAATTAAATTAACTTCTAAGAAGCCTGAATATTCCTGTTTTTATAGAATGGATTTTTAAAGCATCTCTTACAATAGTGTTGAGCTACTAAATTTTATAGAATCTGTGAGTTAGGGGAAATACGAATTATTTCTATTTCCACTCCTATAAAGGGAAAGAGCACATTTTTTTCGTGCTCTAGTGGACAATGAAAAGACTTCAAAGATGTTTTGGATATAAAATAAAACTTGGATATTCTATTATTTTGAATTTGGGATATGAAGTTTGAAAAATCAAATAGCAAATAGACCTACCAGCAATGGCTCTAAGAACAACACGTGATCGCTGAGTTGGCTACTTCATTAACTAGAGTGACAATCAGGATTTCTTAAATGCCAGCACATCCAAAGCATTAACAATTCAATTTTCACGTATTCTTATGAGTTGCTATGATCAGCATTATGGTTCCTCTCTTTTAAGAGGCCTTATGATGTGATTCTCTCATTTTGATTTTATGTCAAGCTATTTGGACTAAGTATTAGAATCACACATCCAGGGGTGTCCAGGTGACTCAGTCGGTTTAGCATTCACCTTTGGCTCAGGTCATGATCCAGGGTCTTGGGATTGAGCCTCGCGTCGGGCTCCCTGCTCAGTGGGGAGTCTGCTTTTCCCTCCCCCTGCTTGTGTTCTCTCTCTCTCCCTCTGAAATAAATAAATAAATAAATAAAATCTTTAAAAAAATCACACACCCAATATTTCAGATTTTGTGACCAATTAAGAACCTGACCATGATGGAATCAAAATTTTGTCTGCCTTTGTGTTCTAGAACTCCAGAGAGGTGTGAAATCTGGACATTGTAACTCAAAATGATCTCAGTGAGGGGCACTTGGCTGACTCTGTTGATTAGGTGTCTGACTCTTGATTTCTGCTTGGGTCATGATCTCAGGGTTGTGAGATCAAGCCCCGTGTCAGGCTCTATGCTGGGCCTGGAGCCTGCTTAAGATTCTCTCTCCCTCTCCTTCTGCACCTCCCCCTGACCCTCTTTCTCTCTCTAATAAAAAAATAAATCTTAAAAAAAAAAAAACCAAAACCGATCTCAGTGAAAAGCTGACACACTGCCATATAGTCATAGGAATTAGGATTGTAATGAGTCTACGGGTCAAAAAGAGCCTGGAGTTGTGGGTTTCTTTCTCACACCAACCAACATGCTCGGAATTGTGGGATCAACATGCTCTTTGATATCTTTTCTCAAGGTTTCATATTCAGCAATTCAGGTGGGGCAAAAATTGGTGGGATCTCCACACAAATAAAGAATAAACAACAAATGCACATTGAATGTATTTACTTGTAAAGCAAAGGGACAGACTCTGGTAATAAATTTACTTAGTAGTTCACTGAAGTGAAAAAAACAGGAGGTGGTGAAGAGTGGCCACTGTGAGTGCTCATGGTTAATTAATTAAGGACCAAGCACAGCACTTTTTGTTTCTATTTCTTGAGCAGACGCTGCTGTGAGTGGAAAGTTTTATTTTTGCATCAGC
Organism: Ailuropoda melanoleuca; assembly: GCF_002007445.2. NCBI lineage: Eukaryota > Metazoa > Chordata > Mammalia > Carnivora > Ursidae > Ailuropoda > Ailuropoda melanoleuca. The sequence goes on along the minus strand of NC_048218.1, from coordinate 112,354,262 downwards.
TGAGTCTAAGATGATAGACGAAGAAAGACAAAAGATCTCCTGCTGGAAAACTGGCAGATTCTACCACCGGCTGCCTCTCTATTGGCTGCATTATTAATGTGCGTCCACCTTCCCACAAACAGAACTGACTCAGCTTTTCCCCAAAAGCTGACCCCAAATCTGTCTGCTGATTACTACTCACTACCTGGTCAGCATAGCACTCTTGCAGTCTGATAACGTAAAGAAGACACGTTAGGACACTTTCCCTCCACCCAAATGCCCAATGTCCAGTCAGCAATAAGTTAATTGGGGGAAATATAAGGGGGGTAGGGGGCTAACATCACTACCATTTGGAGAAGAAACGATTGAAAAACACTCAGTAGTAATGGATTTAGCAATAAGGAGTTCTGCTCAGGAGCTGGCATGGAGAGGGAGTTCCTTGTTTTTGCCCCTTGAATGCTTTGGGGTCTGTGCCTTGTCAATTTTCTGCTACAGGCTTTGGTCTTGCCCACTGGGAGTTTCTTCCAGGTTCATTTTCCTCTCCGGCCATGTATACATGGGAAGCGAAGTTCCTTCTAGAGTCTGTATAGTTTCAGTGTCTGCTCTCTTCTTGAGCACACACGCGATCCTTCCCAGGTGTAAAACACAGTAGCTTTACTAAATGTTCCACGTGGCTTATCAAAAAGTCCCACCAGCTAGCTAGCTTACCATATCTGTCTCCTCTCTAGGGGTTATCTTAGCCTAAGCCACATAGTTTAGGTTCTGGTAATATATCCCTGCGCCAGCCCTTTTGGAAGGTACTGATTTCTCTGTAAGTTAAGGTAAATACAACAAATATAAGGACGAAACCACATCATCAGTAGCCTTACGTGCAAAGTTAATTTTTTTAGCCCAAATGACAGACAAATGTATATATTTTTCATGGAAAAATCCAGGGCAAGTAGGCATTGTATTATATGTACCGCATTCCCTGAGACTGGTTTCTCTCTTAGGGAGCTCACCTCATCTCTTTGTCAAAACTGGGTCATAGACATGTTCGTGTTACAGCTCATTAGAGGGGAAGCAAGATGGGGGAATATAATATAATGTCTCATGGCCCAGACATAGGAAAAACAGAGACCTCTTCTCTTTATATTTCGTTAATAATGATTTGGTCTTGTAGTCATATCACACTGTATTTGGGTGTGGGAATATAGTCATTTTTACCCACATGTCCAGCTCTAATTCTATTATTATGGAAGAGGGGAATTGGATTTGGAAGGACAATCTGCAATTTCTACAAAAATCTCAAATATAACTGTGATCTCACTGGAACTGTGATTAAACATCTATTGGTTAAAATGATCATAAGTCAACGTTCAGGGTATTCAACTCATTAATTAATGAGGCAAGTGCATATTGGTAAGATGAATTCAGAGTGTGATGGTTAATTTTATATGTCAAATTGACTATTCCATGTTGTGCCCAGACATTTGGCCAAAAGTTATCCAAGGTGTGTCTGTAAGGATGTTTGTAAATGAGATTTACATTTCCTTTGGTGGATTGAGTAAAGCATAGTGCCTTCCTCAACGTGGTGGGCCTCACCCAATCAATGAAGACATGTATAGAACAAAAAGGTTGCGTGAGAGGGAACTCTTTGATTAAGCTGAGATACCGGTCTTTTTCAGCCTCCAGACATTGGGTCTTCTTAGGTCTTGAACCTGCTGGCTGAAACCATCAGCTCTCCTGGCTCTGCAGCTTGGTAACTGCATGTTTAGGTACTGCAGTCCATAACAGTGTGAGCTAATTCCTTATAATAAATCTCACATACTCCTTATCATGCCCACATTCTATTAGTTCTATTTCTCTGGAGAACCCTAATACAAAGAACATTTGAGGAGGTGAGTACTTGTAGGAAATTTAATAAAGAAATGTTAGAATAAAAGTACTAGGTGGGATGTGAAACAAAACTAAAGGGAAATAACAGTAATTGGGGATTATTTCTACCTTCATAAATCCACAAATTAACACAGAGCCTCACAGCATCTGGGCTCTAGCAAAGTAATAAACAAGTCACATACAAGTATGTTCCCCTAAATAATTACACGATCCTTGGATGGGCTTTTTACCCAATGACTTGGAAAAGGAATGAATGCAATCTTTATTAACACCATCTTGTCCCTTCTTTATGTTTTTATTTTATTTTTTTATTATTTTTAAAGATTTTATTTATTATTTATTTTATTAGAGGTAAGAGAAAGGGTGTGAGCAGAGGGAGGGGCAGAGGGAGAGAAAATCTGCTTGAGACTCCCTGCTGAGTGCAGAGCCTGACACAGGGCTCCATCTCATGACCCTGAGATCACAAACTGAGCCAAACTCAAGGATCATTCACTTAACAGACTGAGTCACCGGGTGCCCTCTTTCTTTATGCTTTTATACCATATTTTATTATTTTAAACCTTCCAAACTCACATGGTTTAGATTCTCTAGCTCATAATTCCATAGGCTGGATTGCTTATAAATCTAATCCTACCATGAGTCATTGCTAAGCGCGCTCATTCCTTGTGCCTCCTGTCTCTGTGAATTCTGGGATTTCAGATTGTGAGCTCAACTTGGTCTATTAGAAGGAATCTTGCCTAATCCGTAGGATTTGCTTCCTGCACACCAGGGACTCCAGGTCCATCATTTTGAAGATATAGTTTGAAGGAGTTTGAAAGTCAGGAAATCCAGAGGGAATATATCACAACAGAAAGATGTAGAACAAAGGAGTTGACAACCCAAGCCCCCACGTGTAACTTAGACATGGAGGTGTGGCTCTCTGTAATGGGGACAGAATGATTCCCAGACTTCATTTCTTTTTTTTTTTTTTTAAGATTTTATTTATTTATTTCACAGAGAGAGAGAGACGGCGAGAGAGGAAACACAAGCAGGGGGAGTGGGAGAGGAAGAAGCAGAGTCCTAGTGGAGGAGCCTGATGTGGGGCTCGATCCCAGAATGCAGGGATCATGCCCTGAGCCAAAGGCAGATGCTTAACAACTGCCCACCCAGGCGCCCCCCGGACTTGATTTCTGAGCTCTGTCTGTGTGTATTCAGCCCCATGATTGCTTTGGAGAGTTTCTGTTAAGTAAATAGATCTTCATGGGCATCTAACTTGGGTAGTGTGCCCTCTAAAGGGTTTTAATTACAAATCAAGGACTGTACCTGGGAGCTGCTACCCTTGTGACTTTTTATTTAAAGATCATATTCTAATATTTTTAATTTTTTCAAGTAAGCTTGACGCCCCGGGTGGGGTGCCAACTCGTGAGCCGGAGATCAAGAGTAGCATGCTCTGTCAACTGAGCCAGCAGCGTCCCTGAAGACTATGTTTTAAATCAGTATTTGTTTCCCCTTCCACAGTTTATTAAAGTGTATGTCTTGCCTTCCCAGAAGTGCCTCTTCCTAAACTTTATTTTTTTCACTTTGGAAATGACTGCTTAGCTCCTTTTTGCCCCCGGGAACATTCAAAATGTATTTCATGCTAACTTGATTTAAATCAAGCTGCTCCAAATAAGCATTTCAAATATTTAATGTGTGTATTTATAATAAATATATATAGTCATTCAAGAAGATACTTGTTTAGATATTTATGTTGTTTATTTGCTATGATACGACTTATTTGGGAAAAAATCAGTGAAAGCATGCAGAGAAAAACATGTGATCAGGACATTGAAAATCTTCTTATCCAAAAATTATTTTGTATTTTTGCTTACATCACAAGCCCCTCCCAATAGCTCCTGAATGTCTCACATTGACACATTTTAATCTATGAAGCAGATAGGGTAAAAGAGGAAAAAATAGCCAAACCTTAGAATCAAATTTACTTTAAAATATAACAGAAGATAATTTGATAGACTCGTGTTGCCAAATTATTGTTTCAACATTTGAAAAAGAAAAAAAATTTGCTTAAGAAATGAAAACCATATCAAACTATATTAACATGGCCATTTGGTCATTTTGTGTTAAATAATATTATAAATAATAATTTATAATAATATAATAAAGTAATTTATTTTCTATGGCACAATTTTTGTGCAGGTACTACTTTTGTGCGCCTGTAGAGTGAATATGCATATATTCTTAACAGCTATTTAGAATTTTGTACAGCATATTTGTATGAAGTAAACATAGTATTATATTTAACACGTTTACTTATAACTACTGCTTGCAATTATCAGATGAGATGCAAGAGAATTGTTAGTGCTTGTTTGTTTGTTTTGTGTTTGTTTTGTAGTTCCTTGAAGTATGAAGTGGTTCTTTTGGGATCTTTCTATTTTCTAATGTAGGTGTTTAATGTTCTGAACTTCCCTTAAAGCTGCTTTTGCTATATCCCAGATACTTTGGTATGTTGTGCCTCCATTATCAGTTTTTTAAGATAATTTTTATTTATTTTATTTTTATTTCCCTTTTGATTTTTTTATTTAACCCATTGGTATTCAAAAAAGTGTTGTTTAATCTCCATATTTTTGTGAAATTCCCTGTTTTCTTTTTTTTTGCCAATAGAAAATATATAAGTATTTATTTATTTTTTTATTTTTTTATTTACTGTGGCATTCTTTTTTTTTTTAATGATTTTTTATTATATTATGTTAGTCACCATACAGTACATCCCTGGCTTCTGATGTAAAGCTCGATGATTCATTAGTTGCATATAACACCCAGTGCACCATGCAATACGTGCCCTCCTTACTACCCATCACTGGTCTATCCCATTCCCCCACCTCCCTCCCCTCTGAGGCCCCCAGTTTGTTTCTCATAGTCCATAGTATCTCATGTTTCATTCCCCCTTCTGATTACACACCCTTTCTTTATCCCTTTCTTCCCCTACCGATCATCCTAGTTCTTATGTTCCATAGATGAGAGAAATCATATGATAGTTGTCTTTCTCTGCTTGACTTATTTCACTTAGCATTATCTCCTCCAGTGCCATCCATGTTGCAGCAAATGTTGAGAATTCGTTCTTTCTGATAGCTGAGTAATATTCCATTGTATATATGGGTCACAACTTTTTAATCCAGTCATCTGTTGAAGGGCATCTCGGCTCCTTCCACGATTTAGCTATTGTGGACATTGCTGCTATGAACATTGGGGTGCATATGGCCCTTCTCTTCACTACGTCTGTATCTATGGGGTAAACACCCAGTAGTGCAATGGCTGGATCATAGGGTAGCTCAATTTTTAACTTTTTAAGGGACCTCCACACTGTTTTCCAGAGTGGCTGTACCATCCCTGTTTTCTTCTTATAAGTGATTTCTGGTTGGAAAAGATACATAATATGACCTCATTCATCTTAAATTTAGAAAGACAAGTTTTGAAGCCTAACATAAGATCAATCCTGGAGAACATTCTGGATGGGACTGAGATCATAAGATCACCTCATAAATGCATATAAAGACTTTGACAAAATTTAACATCCTTTCATGATAAAAAAAAATCTCAACAAATTAGGTATAGATAGAATGTAGCTCAACATAATAAAACTGATTTATGACACGCTCACAGCTGACATTAGACGCAATGGTGTAAAGCCAAAGGATTTTCCCCTAAAGTCAGGAATAAGACAAGGGTGTCTTCCCAGTCTCACCACTTTTTTAAGCTTATTACAGGTGTCCTAGCCAGAGCAAGTCAGACAAGAAAAATATATAAATAAAAGTATGTAAATCAGAAAGAAAAAAATAAAGTTGTCTGTGTTTGCAGATGACATGTTATTACATGCAGAATTCCTAAAGATGGCCCCCAAAACTTTAGAGCTAAAAAATGAATTCAGTAGTTTCAGGATACAAAATCAATGTACAAAAGTCAGTTGCATTTTTATACACTAACAATGAACAATCAGACTGAGTAATTTTATTTTTTTAATTTTTAAAAGATTTTATTTATTTGAGAGAAAGAGAATGAAAGAGAGAGAGCACAAGATGGGGGAGGGTCAGAGGGAAAATCAGACTCCCTGCTGAGCAGGAAGCCTGATGCAGGACTTGATCCTGGGACTCCAGGATCATGACCTGAGCTGAAAGCAGTCGCCTATCCAACTGAGCCACCCAGCTGCCCCAGACAAAGAAATTTCAAAAATAATCCCATTTACAATTACATCAAAAAGAATAAAATATTTAGGAATAAATTTAACCAATGAGGTGAAAGATCTATGCACCAAAAAATTAAAATGTTAAGGAAATAAATTGAAGAAGATACAAATAAATGGAAAGATATTCTACTGTCACCAATTGTCAGAATTAAAATGGTTAAAATATCCATACTGCCCAAAGTGACCTGCATATTCAGTATACTCCCTATCAAAACTCTTGTGACATTTTTCACAGAAAAAAAAACAAAAAAAAAAGTCCTAGAATTTGTATGGAGCCACAAAAGACCCTGAAAAGTCAAAACAAACTTGAGAAAGAACAAATCTGGACGGGTCACACTTTTCTACTTCCAATCATATTACAAAAGTATAGTAATCGGAACAGCATGGTTCTGGCGGAAAAAAGACACATAGATCAATAGAAAAAAAGAGAGTTCAGAAAAAAGTCCATGCATGTATGATGAATAATTTTTGATAAAAGTGTCAGGAATACAAAATGGAAATGGGAAAGTCTCCTCAATAAATGGTTTTGGGAAAACTGGATACATGCAAAAAAAAAAAAAAAGAAAGAAAGAAAAGAAAAGAAACAATGAAAGAAAAAAAGAAAAGAAACTGTACCCCTATCTTCCACTATACACAAAAATTAACTCAAAATGGGTTAAAGACTTGAACGTAAGACCCGAAACTGTAAATTTCCTAGAAGAAAACATAGAGAGTAAGCTCTTTGGTACTGACCTTGGAACTTATGTTTTTGGATTTGACACCAAAATCAAAGGTAAAAAAGGCAAAAATAAAGGGGTGGGACTACATCAAACTAAAATGTTTCTACACAGCAAAGGAAACCATCAACAAAATGAAAAGGCAACCTACCAAATGGGAAATATATATATATATATATAATATATATAATATATATAAATATATATATGTTGCAAACATCTTTAGCTGCTTAAAGATTTTGATTTGGGATAGGAGACATCAATTTTTTTTTTTTTATGTTCTACTCTTTCTTGTCAATGGTAG
>NC_048218.1:112337715-112347076 GCF_002007445.2 Ailuropoda melanoleuca | reverse complement strand
ATATATATATATTTGTAAAACACATATCCAGTAAGCGGTTAATATGCCAAATGTATAAAGAATTCATACAACCCAGTGGCAAAAATAAATAATAAATAGCCCAATTAAAAAATTGACAAGGACTTGAATAGATACAGATGGCCAACAGGTACATGAAAAGCTGTTTGAGATAACAAATATTGAAGAGGACATGGAGAAAAGGGAATCTGCCTGTTCTGTTAATGGGAATGTAAACCAGTGTAGCCACTCTGGAAAACAGTATGGAATTCCTCAATAAACTAAAAATAGAAGTACTATGTGACCCCAATCCTGTTTCTGCTTATATATCCAAAGGAAATGAAATCACTATCTCAAAGAGCTATCTGAAATGCTATATTTATACAGCATTATTTACAACAGCCAAAGTATAGAAACAAACTGTCAGTCAATGTATGAATGGATAAGAAAATTATATACATATATATAATATGTAGAAATATAGGAAAAATATATTAACATAATAAAATATTAAATATTAAATAATAGATGTTAAATTAAAATAAATAAAATTAAATAGTAAATAGTAAATGTTAAATTAAATAAAAATAAATAAAAGTTAAATATTAAATGATATAATAAATTCTATGTGTGTATTATATATATATTATATATATGATAGAATATTATTCAGCCTTGAGAAAGAAGATAATCCTGTCATTTGCAGCAACGTGGATGAAAGTGGAGGGCATTACACTAAATGTAATATGTCTAAAAAGATAATCAAATACATGATATCACTTCTATGTGGAATCTAAATAAAAGTCTAACTCATAGAAACAGAGAGTAGTGGGGCACTTGGGTGGCTCAGTTGGCTGAGCATCATCTGACTCTTGGTTTCAGTTCAGGTTATGGTCTTAGGGTCATGGGACCGAGCCCCATGTAGGGCTCCATGCTCAGCCCAAAATCTGCTGAAGTTTCTCTCCCTTTTTCTCTCTCACCCTCTGCTCCTTCCCCTGCTCATGCTCACCCTCTCTTTCTAAAATAAATAAATAAAATCTCAAAAAAATAAAAGAAACAGAGAATAGAATAGTGGTTGCAGGGGTTTGGGGCTGGAGGAAAATATGGAGAGATTGGTAAAAGGGTAAAACTCTAAGTTATAATATGAATAAGGTCTGAGGATAATGTATTACATGGTGAATAATGTTGATAATACTGTATTTTATTTTATTTTTTAAATTTATTATCCTTTTTTTTTAATAGAGAAAGACAGTGTGGGAGGGGGGAATGGCAGTGGGAAATAGAGAATCTTAAGGAGCTTCCAGGCCAGCGTGGAGCCTGACAAGAGGTTTAAACTCACGACCCTGATATCATGACCTGAGCCAAAATCAAGACTCTTAACCAACTGAGACACCCAGGCACCCAATACTGTATTTTACAATTAAAATTTGCTCTAAGAGAGTAGAATTTAAATGTTCCCACCAAAAAAAAAAAAAAGTAAATAAGTCATGGGTGTGTTAATCAACTTAATTGAACAAATCCTTCTGCAATGTATGAATATATCAAATCATCATGCCATACACTTTAAATATATAACAATTTTTTTTCAATTATGGCACAATAAAATGTAAAAAAGAAAATTATTACTCACTGACTGGGCAACTTCTTTCTTCTATTATCCAGCAAACAACAGGAAATTGAGGAGACTGTAGCCATATATGTTCCAGACAGTCTAGTAAGTCAGGTGTTCTGAGAGTGTTAAATTTGGGAAGAATCCTACTTCAAACTGTCTTTATTACTTTGAATGAAAATGATTTGGATTTTGAAAATTCTTGTCAAGGCTACAAAAGTCAATTTAACTGTCTACTATAGAACCTATTGAGAGTGTGGACGTAGCCTTTAAAGTGACAGAGAAGTACTCAAAGTTATTAAATCCAGACAGATAGCTTCTTATGAAATTAAATGTTCCTTCAGTGCCTTTGTGTGCATGTGTGCTCACATGAACACACACATATACCCACAGCTAAGTGGAGAATACAGAGTTCATCGGATGTCACAAACACTCCACCATGACAAGAGTTTGAAAGTGTTCACTTCCATTTTTAAAAGATGAAAAAACTGAAGAAACTAAAGGAAGTGATTTTTCTTGGACTCAGAGAATTGAAGTTTCAGAGCAAATCAAAATGCTAAATCTAGAGAAATGGAAGAATACAAGGAAGCCCGGTGTAACGTGCCTGGAGCAGAAGTCTCTGAGCCAAAAACTGGTAAAAACATTGAAATGATCATTTGGCAAACTCCTAGAGGCTGAGTTTAGACCAGTCTGAGAGTAAGAAACTTCTAGGGGGCTTCAGTCCAAGGGACAACAACATATTTATGGGTTTTACCTCCAGGACACTCACTAGGTTCTCACATTAAAGAATCAGGAAAAATTTACTCATGTCTTTGGTGGGGAGAGAAGATAACGATTTTGAATTATGCCCAGTACATTCTCCAAAACAAAGGCCTACTCTCCAGTGAAAAATACTTCACCAAAACCATAGCTCATGTAGTTAGAAGGGAAATTACCAATTCTAGCTCCCCGAACATTCCTGAGTCACTCAAGGGTAAGAAAGATTTATGAAGGTCATATTGTGAGAACACAGGCTTCTCAAAGACCAAGATTCAACCATAAAATTATAAAATGCTTCCCTCCCACTCCTTACCACACATTAACTCTGGTATAACAACAGCGGGCTACAGCTAAGAGACCCAGACACTACTTAAGAAGGAGTTCTTAGGGAAATCCAAAGAAAACAAGGAAAACAAAACAAAGACACAAAAGGAATTTGAAGCTCTGGCACCAAAAGCTACAGCAAATATTAAAGACACCCAATTTCCAGCCAGACTATGATACAATCTCATGCTAAGGACCTATTTATTCCAGTTCCTATTATCCAATATAGCATATCTAAATTTTGATTACAAGTTATACTAAAAGGAAAGAAAAGCCATCCAAAAAGAAGAAGCATGCGTCAGAACAAAATTACATAGGGTGCAAATTTCTACCACACCAGGAAGTTAAAATAACTGTGAGTAATATCTCAAAAATACAATGGAAAAAGTAGACAGCATGCAAGAACAGATATGTAAGGTAGGCAGATATGTGGAAACTCTTCTAGAGAATCAAAGGAGAGGCTCCTGGCTGGCTCAGTCAGTGGAGCGCACACAACTCTTGATTTAGGGGTCATGAGTTTGAACCCCATGTTGGGTGTAGAGAATCAAAAAAAAAAAATGACAGAAAACAGAAATGCTGTAGCAGAGATGAACAGTGCATTTGATAGGCTTATTAATAGATTAGAAACGGCCCAGAAAAGAATCTATGAACTGGAATATAGGACAAAAGAAACTTACCAAAGTGAAATACATGGAGGGAAAAATTTTTTTTAAAAATAACAGATTATTGGATAACTGCAGCCAATTACAAGTGGTATAAGATATTAATACTTGGAATATCAGAAAAAGAAGAAACAATGAAGCCTAAATATTCGATAGAATCATTACCGAGAATTTTGGGAAGTTAATGACAAATATCAACCTATAGAATCAGGTAGCCCAGGAAATATGAAGCAAGAAAAACACCTCATATTCAACACCCAGGAGATCATAATCAAATTGCAGAGAAACAAAGACAAAGAGAAAATCTTGAAAAACATCAGTTTGCGGGAGGTTGGGCAGAGATCTTACCTATAAAGGAACAAGGATACAAATTACAGCAGACTTCTCATCAGAAAGCATGCCAGTGGGAACCAGGTGGAGTAAAATATTTAATAAAAACAAATCACCATCATAAAATTTTACATCCAGTGAAATTATCTTTCTAAACTAGAGGAGAAATAAAATCTTTCTCAGCAAACAAAAAACTCAGGGAAATCATAATTAGCAGGCCAGCCCCAAGAGAAAGAGTAGAAATTTGTCGTGGAGAAGGAAAATGATAGAGGTCAGAGCCTTGAATGTACACTAAAAGAAAAAAATTTTTTTTGGAGAAATAAGACATGATGGTAAAATAAAACATTTTATTTTTCATATTCAGTTGATCTAATAGATAACGTTTATTCAAAGTAATAACAATAATGGATTGTGTGATCAATGCTTACGAATAAGGGAAATAAACGATAGTAACTAGTAAGAGACAAGATGGAAGAATTTGCAACAATGCACCCATGCTACCTGTCAGTTGTTATAGTTGTCTTTGAATGAAAACACAGATTAGTTGCAAATATATATTTGCAAAGTCTATGGAAACTACTAGAACAATTAAAAAGAATAGTTTCCTTCAAAGCAAGGAAAGTTACCAGCGATAAAGAGGACCATTACATGATGATAAAGGGGTCATAATCCAAGAATATCATTTTTTTAAAAAATTTTATTTATTTGACAGAGTGAGAGAGAGAGAGAGAACAAGCGGGGGCGGGGGGAAGGCAGAGGGAGCTTGATCCCAGGACCACTGGATCATGACCTGAGCTGAAGGCAGACACTCAATCCACTGAGCCACCCAGACATCCCTCTAGGAATGTCTTCGCTGCCTTAACATGTATGCATCTAAGGACAAGGTATCAACAGAGGAGAGGCTAAAACTGGTGGAACACCGAGGAGAAATAGATGAACACACTATCATGCTAGGGGACTTTAGTAGCTCTCTATCAGCAGTGGGCAGATCCAGCAGGCAGAAAATGAGAAGGCCATGGTTGAACTCCACACCACCATCAACCAATCGAGTATAATTGATGTCTGCAGACGATCTCATCCACCAAGAGCAGATTACACAATGTTCTCATCCACATACACAGCATTCACCAAGATGAACCACATGCTAGGCCATAAGACACGTGTTAGCAAATGTAAAGGAAAAAATCATACAGTGTCTGATCTCAGACCATAGCAGAATTAAAGCAGAATTTGATAAAGAAAGATAGCTGGAAAATCCTGAAATACTTGGAGATTAAAGAACACACGTCTAAATAAGATTTGAGTCAAAGAAGAAATCTTAAGAGAAATTTACAAAAATGTTTTGAAATAAATGAACATGAAAATACAAAAGCAGTACTTGGAGAGAAATTTATATCAATGAAATGCATGTGTTGGATAAAAATGAAGATCTAAAATCCATAATCTAAGCTACCTTAGGAATTTAAGAAAAGCAAGTTTTCAATTCTATAATTTTTATTCAGTTCTTCTATCTTCTATGTATTTATCTTTTATTTTACTTTTTATTTCATTTTATTTTATTTATTTTATTTTATTTTATTTTTGAGAGAGAGAAAGAGCACAAGTGGAGGGGGGGCAGAGAGAGAGAGAGAGAGAGATCTTAAGCAGTTTCCATGCCCAGTGCGGAGCCCAGCGTGGGGCTCAATCTCTCGACCCTGAGATCATGACCTCAGCAGAAACCAAGAGTCAGGCACTTAACCAACAGAGCCACCCAGGCACCCCTGTATCTTCTATTTATTTTCTGAGAGGACCTACTTCTTTTCTGAAATTCTCTCTCTCTCTTTTTTTTTTTTTAAATTTGTTTCAAGGACATTGGCAACTGCTCACTGAAGCATTTTTATAATGGCTGTTTTAAATTCACTGTCAGATAGTTCTAACATCCTCATCATTTCCGTGTTGGCTTCTATTGTCTTTTTTTATTCTGCTTGATATCTTCCTGGTTCTTGGTAGATGAGAGAGTTTCTGCTAAAACCCGGGAAGTGCCGCATTGCAATTTGAGGCTCAGAGCAGTACTGACAGGTCCAGTTTTAGGGGGCTTCTCTGATACCCGCCTGTCCTGACCTCAGCCCTTGCCCTCTCTCATTGCTGCTGGATGGTCCTGGAAGTCTAGATTCCCCATCAGCCTTCTTGGGCACCAGGGAAGGGGGTCCCCATTACTGCTGGGCAGGGGTGAGTGAAAGAGCTCCAAACACTATCTCCACAGACAGTGCAGAGCAGGCGGCCTCATCACGGTGGGGACTTCCTTGGCTTGCCCCTCACCCCTCTGCAACACCACCCAGCAGGCAGTGAGAGGGACCTTCTCATAATGCTGGGTGTAGGTAGAAGTCCAGGACCCCGCCCCCATGTGGTCTTCACTGACATGCAGGGGTGGGAGGGACCTCATGACTGGCTGGCGGGAATGAACATCACCTTCTCTGACACCAGCCCAGGGCTCAGAGCAGTTTTGGGAGGACACTACTCTAGGCTGGCTGCCCACTCAGCCCGGTGGATGGGGGTGCAGGTGGGAGGGCACAGTTTCATCTGCGATGTCGGCTGGGTAGAGTTGTTCCTGTCTGAAAGTTGCCTTTCTCAGCTGCCTCTTTCCAGGTCCTTTGGTTAGAAAGAACAGGATTCCTTTGGGGCTTGTTATGTCTACACTCATCGGCAGTTCAGAGTGGCTGGTTCCTTCAGTTCCATGCGTGAGGCAAAACAGACACCCGAGGCCACTCACCTTTGTGCTGTTCTTTGGAACCCATGGCCCCTGGCAAGCCTGCCTTTTCTGTTCCAACTTGTAAGGTGTTGTAATGCTTGTTTAATCTGGATTGTATTTAGCGTGAAGCAGAAAACAAACATGTCTACTCCAAAAATCAGGAAGCAGAAGTCCTCCTCTGATTTTTTTTTCTCTCAATTTGTAAAACGTCATGCCCTAGTGTAGTGCAGCACTGAGTGTTATGGGAAAGGTTTGTGATTTAAAAGCTTAATGTCCAGAAATGTTTGTTTCAATTGTGAGAAAAGCCTGAGTATATTTTTTTAAGGTTTATTTATTTATTTGAGAGAGAGAGAGAGAGCAAGTGGGGGGACGAGCAGGGGGAGAGGGACAAGCACAGAGCCCCATGAGGAGCTCGATCCCACCATCCTGAGATCAGGACCTGAGCCAAAATCACGAGTCAGCACCTCAGCCAGCTCAGCCACCCAGGCCCTGCACCTGAGTACATTCTTAAACATATTATAATTTGCGTTAACTCTAGAAGAACTTACTGAAAATAGTGTCTAGTGATCTAATTCAAAACTTAAAATAATGATGAGGGTGCCTGGGTGGCTCAGTGGGTTAAGCGTCAGACTCTTGATCTCAGCTCAGGTCTTGAGCTCAGGGTCATGAGTTCAAGCCCCGCACTGGGCTCCACACTGGGCGTGGAACCTACTTGAAAATAAAATAACAATCTTAATGATGAAAAGTGAAGACTGGCATCTAGGCACATATGTCCTGAAAGCTCAGTGCCTAGAACTAGCCTTCTGTTTCCAGTATCAGTGTAAAAGTGAAGATAAAATTCCTTACCTTGAAACTACAAGGCATTAAAATAGAAATTTGCAGCAATTTGCAGACTCAAATAAGAAAGGCTTAACTATATGATCAATTGTCATCTAACCAGTAGGAAATGTGAAAGAGGTTTCTCAGCAGGACCCCAGACTTTCAGGGAAAACAAAAGTGTTAAATTACTATTTTGGAGCAAAAACATTTTTTTTCTGATAGAACTTCACTTCATTCCACATAAACAGTGAATCATGACCTAGGTTTGCTGATTTTTCAGATTGGCTCAGTGTGAAACAGTTTAAGTTCTTATAAATGAATTGCATTCAGTATATGTGATGATAGTGTGTCTGCCTCTTTGAAGCTGAGACACGGAGGCGTCCTTGGGACCCACACTTGCCTGAGCGCCCCCATGGGCTGGACACTCCCCCTCCCCCTGCATCAGGAAGCTTCCCTCTGAATCAGGCAGTTCACCAGAAAGGGTCTCTCTGATACCCTAGCAAATTGCTTCTCATATTTTTGCTTTAATCCCATGTCCTTTTTGGCTCAATTCACATTTGGCCATGTAGCACATTCTTCAAAAGTGTGAGGTGACCAGGTTTGCCCCAAAGTGCCCTGAAGTGGAGATGCTTTCTGTTATCAGTCCTACAGACACTTTCTTATAGACGTTAATTTAGTGTCACTGATTCTCCTTTTTTTTTTTCATCTTATAGAAAACATAGTAATAGACAAGAGCCATGTGAATTCCCAAAGGGCATTAGCAACCACTTTCCATGCATTTCTGTGGCTGAGAAGCTTCTGGATAAGTCATTTTACTCCCTGTTGAGGAATTTTTGCAGCATGAATGACTCTTTAAACATTAGCGGATCAATGTGCTGTATCCTGACCATGCAGCAATGTGGCTTAAACGACCAGGTCCTTCCTCTCTTGCACATTTGTGCAAGCTTCTCCTACCCATTCGGCCATGCCCCAGAGTCAGCACTTGGACGTATTTTTCCTAACTTTTGTATTCAGCCCGCAAAGTCGTGTGAGCTGCTGTGTGCGGCAGCAGGAACTGTACAAGAGTAAACGTGGCTGACTGTCTATCTCCCACACAACCAGGGGTTGGGGCTCCTTGAAAGCAAGAACTGGGTCTTCTGAATCACGTTTCTTTCTCTCTCTCTTTTTTTTTTTTAAAGATTTTATTTATTTATTTATTTATTTATTTATTTATTTATTTAAGAGAGACAGAGCACAAGCAGAGGGAGCAGCAGAGGGAAAGGGAGCAGCAGAGGGAGAGAGAGAAGCAGACTCCCCGCTAAGCAGGGAGCTTGATGCAGGACTCGATCCCAGGACCCTGAGATCATGACCTGAGCCTAAGGCAGATAGACACTTAACCAGCTGAGCCCCCCGGGTGCCCCTGAATCACGTTTATTTCTGACCGTCTATGCCTGACGCAGCAGCTAACCCTTACTGGGCACAAAATAGGGCTGGTTGTATAAAGTTGTATAAAGTACCACTAACCAGTTAGTGGCAGACCTGCTGTCTGCAACACATGCAGGGAAGGAGGACTAAGGAAATTATAAATGTGTGAATGGAGGGGAATTGAATGGAAATATCCTATGTGTCTCAGGAAACAAACAAACAAAACCAAAGCAAAACAACTACCAATTAGCTGATTTTTTTTATTAAGCTCTGCAACTCGAAATGAACATTCTTTATTATTGTTATTTACAGCTGATCTTATTCTAATCGTACTGCAATTGCCTTCACAGCATATAACATTTTTATAGCACATTGTGTGATATAAAAAGTAGGTAGATTTCATGTTCATTTCCAAAATTCTATGTAGGCAACTTCAATATGAAATGATAAAAATTATAACATGATTCTCTGTATTTTAAAATAAAAGTTAAAAATGGGGTGCCTGGGTGGCTCAGTTTGTTGAGCACCCCACTCTTGATTTCAGCTCAGGTCATGATCTCAGGACTCGTGAGTTTGAGCCCCGAGTCAGGCTCCACACTCAACGCACAGTCTGCTTGAGATTCTCCCTCCCTCTGCTCCTTCCAGCCCCTGCTCTCTCTCTCTAAAATAAATAAATAAATCTTTAAAATATAATAAAATAAAAGTAAAAATGCATATTTTACAAATACC